>NC_135804.1:91488579-91768116 GCF_964213995.1 Mustelus asterias
AGGTAGTGGAAGCGGATACGGTAGTGACTTTTAAGGGGCGTCTTGACAAGTACATGAATAGGATGGGAATAGAGGGATATGGTCCCCGGAAGGGTAGGAGGTTTTAGTTAAGTCAGGCAGTATGGTCGGTGCAGGCTTTGAGGGCCGAAGGGCCTGTTCCTGAGCTGTAATTTTCTATGTTCTTTGTTCATGTCAGTGGGACCTTCTGAACACACCGATGTGAATGGGGATTGCAATGGGCCCTCCAGCCCTGCCACAGGCTCCCCTGTGGTAGGGGGGAGCTGGAAAATTCTGGCCTCTATCCCTGCTGATGCTCAATCTCAGCAAGTTACAACACAATTGGTCCTTTTGAGCACATATGCAGCACTTGGAATTAAAATAAGATAGTTTGTCTGCCTTACAATATTGATAGATAATTCTAGTTACTGTAGGGATAATAAAAATAAATGATGCAAGTTACTTTTCCTGGATCATTAAATGTTTGTTAAAAATTGTAATATAGTTCATACGTGCGCAAGTGAATTATAGACATTTTAATCTTTCATTACTACAAATCATTAGTTTAATCTCTAGCTCTTAATCTACATAACTTCCATATATCTTCTTCACTTTGTCAGTTGATGATCAATACATCATTCTTTTATAATATATGGTTCACTTGGTGCACTCTCACATCTGAGTTAGAATGTTGTGGGTTCAAGTCCTGCTCTGGAACATAAACATAAGAATATAGACTGACACTCCGGTGCAGTTCTGACAGAATGCTGAACTGTCAGAGGTGCCATTTCTCAGGTGAAACATTATTCTCAGGCCTGTCTTCACTTTCAGGTGAACAGAGGTAAGAAATCTTATGGGAGTATTTTGAAGAAAAGTGAGTGCAAGAGTTATCCTGGTGTCCGGTCAGTGTTTATCCAACAAGAAACATCAGGAAAACAGATTGCCTGGCCATTATTGTATTGCTGCTTGTGGGATTTTATGTGCAAATTGGTTGCTGCATTTCCTACAACAGGACTGCACTCCAAAAATATCCCTTCATTTGTAAAGTGCTTTGGGATAATTCAGTGGTTAAGAAAGGCAAGTCCTTTTGTCACCTCAGCTTATACACTGTTGGATTATATCAAACCCTGAAGTTATTATTGTCCATTCATCGCCTCATCTATAATGTTCTTTGTTTGTATTTCCATCTTCTACCATCAACTTTTGTGAGCAATAATCCAATAATATGTTGTTTAGTCCGAAATAATGTGTCGAGAGTAAGCTATTCTTCGCATCTTAATCAGCCTCAATATTTCTCTTTTCTTTTACTAGTTTAAGGACTCTCTCATTAGTCATTCTTCCTGTTCAACTAATTTTCAGCATATGTCTATGGCACCATAACTCAAACGCCTACAGTTTTCTAATTTCGACATCCAAGATCCAATGTTCACATCTGACTGCACAGAACAATTAAACAATCTACTTCTTATTGTGATATGTGCATATATATTGTATGTTGAGGCTTGGGGTGCAGACTGCCCCTTTAAGAGTGCAGATCAGGTAACCCCTGGGCAATTAACTCCTCCCAGTGTGGGACCCTGTTGTCTTAGACCACACTGTGAATGAGTATACACCTTAAATAAGGAGCTCCAGTGCTCATGTTATGAAGCCTACTTCATGATTCTTTTTGCACCCTTAGTCCATAGGGGCATATATACTATATAAACAGGGAACTATAGACCAGTGAGCCTAACGTCGGTACTGGGGAAGTTTCTGGAGTTTATCATCAAGGATTTCATAACATGACATTTGAAAAATAGTGGTATAATCAGACAAATTCAGCATGGATTTACGTAAGGGAAATCATGCTTGATGCATCTATTGGAATTTTTTGAGTATGTAACTAGTAGATTTGATCAAGGAGAACTAGTGGATGTGGCTTACTTAGACTTTCAGAAGGCTTTCGACAAGGTCTCACATAACAGACTACTATGTAAAGTTAAAGCACCAGTAACGTATTGAGATGGATAGCAATCTGGTTAGCAGATAGGAAACAAAAAGTTAGCATAAATGGATCTTTTTCTGATTGGCAATCAGTGATTAGCGTGGTTGCACAGGGATCATGCTAGGACCCTAACTGTTCACATTATATATTAATGATTTGGAAGAGGTAACTGAATGTACTATCTCCAAATTTGCAGATGATACAAAGTTGGGTGAGAGGGTGAGCTATGAAGAGGATGCAGAGATACTTCAGCATGATACACAGGTTAAGTGTGTGGGCATCTGCATGACGAATGCAGTATAATGTGGATAAATATGAGGTTATCCACTTTGGTAGCAATAATAGAAAGACAGATTATTACTTGAATGGGTGTAAACTGAGATAGATGGGTACTCATCGAGACCTTAGAGACCTCATGCATCAGTCACTGTAAGTAAGTGCATAGGTACAGCAAGCAGTAAAGAAGGCAAATGGTATGTTGACCTTCACAGTAAGAGGATTTGAGCACAGGGATAGGGATATTTTGCTCCAATACAATAGGGCATTGGCGAGGGCACACCTGGAGTATTGTGTGTAGTTTTGGTGTCCTTATCTGAGGAAGGATGTTCTTGCTATAGAGGGACTACAGCGAAGATTTACCAGGCTGAATCCTGGGCTGGCGGGTCGATCATATGAGAAGAAACCAAGTTGGTTAGGATTATATTCACCAGAGTTTAGATGAGTGAGAGGGGATCCAATGGAAACTGATAAAATTCTAACAGGGTTAGGCAGGGTAGATTCAGAAAGAATGTTCCCAATGGTGAGGAAGTCCAGAACTAGGAGTCATAGTTTGAGGATAGGGGGTAAACATTTCCGAGCTGAGGTGAGGAGAAATGTCTTCACCCAGAGGGTGGTGAATGTGTGGACAAAACATTGTCTGATTTCAAGAAGAAATTAAATATAGCTCTTGGGGCTAAGGGGATCAAGAGGTATGGGAGGGAAGGTGAATAAGGATATTGAATTAGATTATCAGTCATGATCAAGTATAGGCTCGAAGGGCCGAATGACTGACTCCTGCTTCTAGTTTCTATGTTTCTATCTGATTTTATTTGACCAAGTAAACAACTTGACACATTCCAATTTTAACAACTGAGGTTTGTTTTTTGGATGTGTCTTATTCTCTGATGTCCACTGGCTATCTTCACATTTATTTTCCATTTATAATTCAACCTGTCTGACTACAATAAGGGTTTCAGAAATATTCATAAATATTATGTACAGTTCCGACCAAAGATCATTGACCTGAAATGGCAACTTTGCTTCTTTGCCAACAGTTAAAGCATTTTGAATGGACCCACCTTGCACTAAGTTGATTTTTCTCTACACCCTAGCTATGACCGTAACACTGCATTCTGCACTCTCTCATTTCCCTCTCTATGAACAGTATGCTTGTCTGTATAGCGCACAAGAAACAATACTTTTCACTGTATACTAATACATGTGACAATAATAAATCAAATCAAATCAACTTCCAGTATTTTCAAACTTCACATTTTTTCTTGATGTTTCAGTTGACACTGATATACAAAGAGAAATGTATTTTTTAAATCATTGAATGCTGACTCATTGAAACTAGAAAAAAAATTGTTTATTTATTTTTCAGCTCTTGCTAAATTAATCTGGTCCAGACTGGCAACACTAGATTGTGAAAAGTCACATTCATGTCTTAAAGCTGGAAGGGGAGAATTCCTGCCAGAATTCTGCTCATTTTGGTAATCCAGTGAGCAGATATACAACAGGGGAACATATTCTATCGGGGATTTGTGAGTGTGTTCCTCCATCATTTTAGGCTCTCATATTGCAATTGCGTTCTGCTTCTCCCTGGTGTTTGTATGCTTATTCTAATAGAATTGTTTAGTGGGATGAAACAGGATAGAATAACTAGCATTGTTTACCAGAACAAATTAAGGTCTTTTCCATTAAATGCACATTGTGTTATTACTGTCTGCATAATAATTCTTCCCATGACATGACACTGCTTGCTCGATATAAACATTATCATTGCCAGCTTTATATTATGCTGTTGCACCATAATGCATATTCTTATTATCTGCCATCGTTATTACCTGTCAGAATTGTCATGCACAAAAAGCCCTCACGATGCATAGAATGCTATTTCATTCCAATGATTTTTTTGTTCTTTGTATGTTTTTCTTGTTTAAATTAATTTGTAGCATACATATTGTATACTGTTGTAAAGGGACAGTTAAACCCCAAACGCTACTTCAGTGTTTCCCTCCCCACTTCCTCCTCTAACCAAAAAAAATCAATGGGAGAACCACAAGCAGGGGAAAGGTGAGTTGAGATTCTAATATCCTTTTACCTGTATAAGGGCAGTATGGCAGCTAGGGCAGTGGTTTGCTCCTTCTGACAGATGTGGGAAATTAGGGAGCAATCTAGTCTCCCTGACAACTTTGTCTGCAGGAAGTGTGTCCGGCTGCAGCTCCTCACAGACCGTATTTTTTGCTTGGAGCAGCAGATGGACACACTGCGGAGCATACAGAGGGCAGAGAGTGTGATAGACACTAGTTACAGGGAGGTTGTTACACCAGAGATTCGTCAGATAGATGGGTGACTGCCAGGTGATGCAGGCAGGTAGCGCAGGGGTCTCCTTTCAAACAGGTATACCGTTTTGGATACTGTTGAGGGGGATAGCCTGTCAGGGGAAGATGCAAGCAGCAGCCAGGCCTGTGGCACCAAACCTGGGGTTCTGCTGTAGAGCAGGGTCGGGCAAAGAGCAAGCGAGCAATAGTAATAGGGGACTTGCCAGTTAGAGGCACAGACAGGTGTTTCTGTGGCTGCAATCGAGACTCCAGGATGGTGTGTTGCCTCCCTGGTGCCAGGGTCAAGGACGTCTCTGAGCAGTTGCAGCATTCTTAAGGGGAAGGGTGAGCAGCCAGAAGTCATTGTACACATTGATACCAATGACATAGATAGGAAAAGGGAATATAGAGAGTTAGGCAGAAGGCTAAAGTGCAGGACCTCGAAGGTAGTAATTTCTGGACTACTTCCAGTGCCAGTAGGAATAGGAAGATTAGGCAGATGAATGCGTGGCTTGAGAGCTGGTGCAGGGAGCAGGATTTTGGATCATTGGGATCTCTTCTGGGAAAGGGGTGACCTGTTCAAGAGGGACGGGTTACACCTGAACTGGAGGGAAACTAATGTCCTGGCGGGGAGATTTGCTGGAACCACTCGGGAGGGTTTAAACTAGTTTGGCAGGGGGATGGGTTCCAAAGCAGTAGGGAGACAGAAGAGAAGGTTGAGGACAGCATGGAAGTTAAAGAGAGCACATTAAATAGTAAAGGCATTGTCAGTAATCCTAGTACCAGACAGATCAGGCAAAGCGAGACAGAGAGCAAGGGACGTCCAGATTAAACTGCATTTATTTCAATGCAAGAGGCCTGACGGGCAAGGCAGATGAACTCAGGGTATGGATGGGTACATGGGACTGGGATATTATAGCAATTACTGAAACATGGCTAAAGGAAAGATAGGACTGGCAGCTCAATGTTCCAGGGTACAGATGCTATAGGAAAGCTAGAACAGGAGGTAAGAGAGGAGGGGGAGTTGCACATTTGATTAAGGAAAACATCACGGCAGTACTGAAAGAGGATATATCTGAGGGTTCACCCACTGAATCTATATGGGTTGAACTGAGAAATAAGACGGGGGAAATCACTTTCATAGGGTTGTACTATAGGCCCCCAAAGAGTGGCAGGAAATTGAGGAACAAATATGTAAAGAGATTACAGAAAGTTCCAAGAAAAATAGGGTGGTAATAGGAGGGGATTTTAACTTTCCCAACATTGACTGGGACAGCCATAGCATTAGAGGCTTGGATGGAGAGAAATTTGTTGAGTGTATTCAGGAGGAATTTCTCATTCAGTATGTGGATGGCCCGACTAGAGAGGGGGCAAAACTTGACCTCCTCTTGGGAAATAAGGAAGGGCAGGTGACAGAAGTGTTAGTGAGGGATGGCTTTGGGACCAGTGACCATAATTCCATTAGTTTTTAGATAGTTATGGAGAAGGCAGATGAGCTGAAGGCGTGGATAGACCATGGAAATATGACATTATAGCCATTAGTGAAACTTGGCTACAGGAGGGGCAGGACTGGCAGTTCAATGTTCCAGGGTTCCAATGTTTCAGGCAGGATAGAGGCAGAGGGATAAAAGGTGGGGGGGGGGCGGGGTTGGCATTGTTGGTCAGGGAAAATGTTACAGCGGTACTCAGGCAGGATAGATTAGGGAGCTTGTCTACAGAGGCCCTATGGGTGGAGCTGAGAAACAGGAAAGGTATGACCACATTAATGGTGTTGTATTATAGACCACCAATAGTCAGCGAGAATTGGAGGAGCAAATCAGCGGAGAGATAGCTGACAACTGCAAGAAACACAAAGTTGTGACAGTAGGGGATTTTAATTTTCCACATATAGATTGGGACTCGCATACTGTTAAAGGTTTAGACGGGGCAGAGTTTGTAAAATGTGTTCAGGAGAATTTTCTACATCAGTATATAGAGGTGCCAACTAGAGAGGATACGATATTGGATCTCCGATTGGGAAATGAGTTAGGGCAGGTGATGGATGTGAATGTGAGGGAATACTTTGGATCCAGTGATCATAATGCCATTAGTTTCAACCTGATCATGGATAAGGATAGATCTGGTCCTCGGGTTGAAGTTCTGAACTGGAAAAAGGCCAAATTTGATGAAATGAGAAGGGATCTGGGAACTGTGGATTGGCACAGGCTGTTCTCTGGTAAGGATGTAAATGGAAAGTGGGAGGCCTTCAAAGGAGAAATTTTGAGAGTGCAGAGTTTGTATGTTTCTGTCAGGATTAAAGGCAAGGTAAATAGGAATAAGGAACCTTGGTTCTCGAGGGAGATGGTAGCACTGATTAAGAGGAAGAGAGAGTTGTGTGAAATGTACAGGCAGCAAGGAACAGATCAGATGCTCGAGGAGCATAAAAAGTGCAAGAAGCTACTTAAGAGTGAAATCAGGAGAGCGAAAAGAAGACATGAGGTTGCTTTGGCAGACAGAGTGAAGGAAAATCCAAAGAGCTTCTATAGGTATGTTAGGAGCAAAAGGATAGTGAGGGATAAAATTGGTCCTCATGAAAGCCAGAGTGGTAGACTGTGTATGGAACCACAAGAGATGGGGGAGATACTAAATGGTTTTTTTGCATCCGTATTTACTGAGGAAACAGGCATGGAGTCTACGGAAATAGGGCAAACAGGTAGGGAGGTCATGGAACCTTTACAGATTAAAGGGGAGGAGGTGCTCGCTGTCTTGAGGCAAATCAGAGTGGATAAATCCCCAGGACCGGACAGGGTATTCCCACGGACCTTGAGGGAAGCTAGTGTTGAACTTGCAGGGGCCCTGGTAGACATATTTAAAATGTCAGTTTTCACGGGGGAGGTGCCGGATGATTGGAGGGTGGCTCATGTTGTTCCGTTGTTTAAAAAAGGTTCCAAAAGAAATCCGGGAAATTATAGGCCAGTAAGTTTGACGTCAGTGGTGAGCAAGTTATTGGAAGGTGTGATAAGGGATAGGATCTACAAATATTTGGATAGACAGGGACTTATTAGGGACAGTCAACATGGCTTTGTGCGTGGTAGGTCATGTTTGACCAATCTGTTAGAGTTTTTCGAGGAGGTTACCAGGAAAGTGGATGAAGGGAAGGCGATGGATGTTGTCTACCTGGATTTCAGCAAGGCCTTTGACAAGGTCCCTCATGGGAGGTTAGTTAGGAAGGTTCAGTCGCTAGGTATACATGGGGAGGTAGTAAATTGGATTAGACATTGGGTCAGTGGAAGAAGCCAGAGAGTGGTTGTGGAGGATTGCTTCTCTGAGTGGAGGCCTGTGACTAGTGGTGTGCCGCAGGGATCGGTGTTGGGTCCATTGTTGTTTGTCATCTATATCAATGATCTGGATGATAATGTGGTCAATTGGATCAGCAAGTTTGCTGATGATACAAAGATTGGAGGTGGAGTGGACAGTGAGGAAGGTTTTCAAAGCTTGCAGAGGGATTTGGACCAACTAGAAAAATGGGCTGAAAAATGGCAAATGGAATTTAACGCAGACAAGTGTGAGATATTGCACATTGGAAGGACAAACCAAAGTAGAACGCACAGGGTAAATGGTAGGACTCTGAAGAGTGCAGTTGAACAGAGAGATCTGGGAATACAGGTACAGAATTCCCTAAAAGTGACGTCACAGCTGGATAGGGTCGTAAAGAGTGCCTTTGGTACATTGGCCTTTATAAATCGGAGTATCGAGTATAAAAGTTGGAGTGTTATGGTAAGGTTATATAAGGCATTGGTGAGGCCGAATTTGGAGTATTGTGTACAGTTTTGGTCACCTAGTTACAGGAAGGATGTAAATAAGGTTGAAAGAGTGCAGAGAAGGTTCACAAGGATGTTGCCGGGACTTGAGAAACTGAGTTACAGAGAGAGATTGAATAGGTTGGGACTTTATTCCCTGGAGCGTAGAAGATTGAGGGGAGATTTGATAGAGGTGTATAAGATTTTGATGGGTATAGATAGAGTGAATGCAAGCAGGCTTTTTCCGCTGAGGCTTGGGGAGAAAAAAAACAGAGGGCATGGGTTAAGGGTGAAAGGAGAAAAGTTTAAAGGGAATATTAGGGGGGGCTTCTTCACGCAAAGAGTGGTGGGAGTGTGGAATGAGCTGCCAGATAAAGTGGTAAATGCAGGGTCACTTTTAACATTTAAGAAAAATTTGGACGGGTTCATGGATGAGAGGGGTGTGGAAGGATATGGTCCAAGTGCAGGTCAGTGGGACTCGGCAAAAAATGGTTCGGCACAGACAAGAAGGGCCAGAAGGCCTGTTTCTGAGCTGTAATTTTCTATGGTTCTATAGTTCTAATGATAGGTCTGGCCCAAAAATTAAAATTCTAAATTGGGGCAAGGCCAATTTTGATGGTATCAGGCAGGAACTTTCAACAGTTAATTGTGGGAGTCTGTGGGAAGGCAAAGGGATGTCTGGTAAGTGGGAGGCTTTCAAAAGTGTGTTAACCAGGGTTCAGGGTGAGCACATTCCTCTTAGAGTGAAGGGCAAGGCTGGTAGAAGTAGGGAACCCTGGATGACTTGGGATTTTGAGGCCCTGGTCAAGAAGAAGACATGCATTGGCAGCTGGGATCAAGTAGGTCCCTTGTAGAGTATAGATGGTACAGGAGTAGAGTTAAGAGAGAAATCAGGAGGGCAAAAAGGGGACACGAGATTGTTTTGGCAGATAAGGCAAAGGAGAATCCAAAGAACTTCTACAAATACATAAAGGGCAAAAGAGTAACTAAGAAGAGAATAGGACCTCTTAAGGATCAACAACGTTGTCTATGAGCGGATCCACAAGAGATGGGTGAGATCCTAAATGAATATTTCTCATCAGTATTCACTGATGAGAAAAGCATGTTAGGGAACTTGGGGAAATAAATAGTGATGTCTTGAGGAGTGTACATATAACCGAGAAGGAGGTGTTGGAAGTCTTAAAACGCATCAAGGTAGATGAATCCCTGGGATCTGATGAAGTGGGAAGCTATGGAGGAAATTGTGTGTCCCCTAGCAGAGATATTTGAATCATCAATAGTCACAGGTGAAGTGCCTGAAGATTGGAGGGTGGCAAATGTTGTGCCTTTGTTTAAGAAGGGCTGCAGGGAAAAGCCTGGGAACTACAGGTCAGTGAGCCTAGCATCTGTAGTGGGTAAGTTGTTAGAAGGTATTTTGAGAGACAGGGATCTACAGGTATTTAGAGATGCAAGGACTAGTTAGGGACAGTCAGCATGGCTTTGTGAGTGGAAAATCATGTCTCACAAATTTGATTGAATTTTTGAAGGGACAACGAAGAAGGTAGATGAGAGCAGTACAGTTGATGTCGTCTACATAGACTTTAGCAAGGCCTTTGACAAGGTACCACATGGTAGGTTATTACATAAAGTTAAATCTCACGGGATCCAGGGTGAGGTAGCCAAATGGATACAAAATTGGCTTGATGACAGAAGACAGAGAGTGGTTGTCGAGGGTTGTTTTTCAAACTGGAGACCTGTGATCAGGGGTGTGCTTGAGGGATTGATGCTGGGTCCACTGTTATTTGGATTTGGATGAGAATTTAGTAGGCATGGTTAGTAAGTTTGCAGATGACACCAAGATTGGTGGCATATTGGATAGTGAAGAAGATTATCTCGGATTGCAATGGGGTCTTGATCAATTGGGCCAGTGGGCTGACGAATGGCAGATGGAGTTTAATTTGGATAAATGCGAGATGATGCATTTTGGTCGATCGAACACGGATGCCATCATCTCACGTGAGAACACCATCTACCAGGTACACGGTACCTACTCTTGCAACTCGGCCAACGTTGTCTACCTGATACGCTGCAAGAAAGGATGTCCTGAGGCATGGTACATTGGGGAAACCATGCAGACGCTACGACAATGGATGAATGAACACCGCTCGACAATCACCAGGCAAGACTGTTCTCTTCCTGTGGGGGAGCACTTCAGCAGTCACGGGCATTCAGCCTTGGATCTTCAGGTAAGCGTTCTCCAAGGCGGCCTTCACGACACACGACAGCGCAGAGTCGCTGAGCAGAAACTGATAGCCAAGTTCCGCACACATGAGGACGGCCTAAACTGGGATGTTGGATTTATGTCACATTATCAGTAACCCCCACAGCTTGCCTCCCTGGCTTGCAGAATTTCACTGGCTGTTCTGTCTGGAGACAATACACATCTCTTTAACCTGTGTTGAATGCTCCCTCCACCCACATTGTCTGTACATTTAAGACCTGGCTGGCTGTAGAGATTTGCATTCTAATCAGTATTCTGTAATTTAATTTCTGTGTCTGTTTGCACTGTTTGAGAACAGATAACCACTCCATCTGATGAAGGGGCAGCGCTCCGAAAGCTTATGGTATTTGCTACCAAATAAACCTGTTGGACTTTAACCTGGTGTTGTGAGACCTCTTACTGTGCTTACCCCAGTCCAACGCCGGCATCTCCACATCATGACACCCGATTAAAGACAGGATATTATTAAACTAGAAAGAGTGCAGAAAAGATTTCCTAGGATGCTACCAGGACTTGATGGTTTGAGTTATGAGAGGCTAGATGGACTGGAACTTTTTTCTCTGGAGCGTAGGAGGCTTAGGGGTGACTTATAGTGGTCTATAAAATAATGAGGGGCATAGGTCAGCTAGATATTCAATATATTTTCCCAAAGGTAGGGGAGTCTAAAACCAGAAGGCATAGGTTTCGGGTGAGAGTGGAGAGATACAAAAGCGTCCAGAGGGGCAATTGTTTCACACAGAGGGTGGTGAGTATCTGGAACAGGCTGCCAGAGGTAATAGTGGAGTCGTGTACAATCTTGTCTTTTGGAAAACATTTAGAAAGTTACATGGGTAATATGAGTATAGAGGGATATGGGCCAAACATGGGCAATTGGGACTAGCCTCAGGGTTAAAAAAAATGGGTGGCATGGACAAATTGGGCCGAAGGGCTTGTTTCCATGCTGTTAACCTCTATGACTGTATGACTCTATTTTCCTTCCTGTTTCATTCTATATTGAATAAGAGACCAACAATTTCAGATTTTGAGTACATCCCAATTTCTATTATCTATATGAGGGATGGAGGGGGAAGCTAGTTCCCTCCATTTTAATAGATGATGTGAGTTCCAGGTCACAATTGATCCAGCGTTGATTCTGTCAATCATAAAGTTTCTAGGTGTCCAGATCACCAACAACTTGTCCTGGTCCCTCCACGCAGATGCTATAGTTAAGAAAGCCCACCAACCCCTCGTGAATGAAGCCCTCTCCATTATTCAAACCAGTCTCCCATCCATTGACAATGATGAGATGGAGTACAGGAAAGAGATAGGGAATCTGGTGAACTGGTGCAACAACATTAATCTCTCCCCCAATGTCAACAAAATGAAGGAGATAGTCATTGAAATCAAGAAGCATAGTGGAGGACATGCCCCTATCTACATCAATGGGATGAAGCAGAAATGGTTGAGAGCTTCAGGTTTTTAGGTTTCCAGATCACCAACAACCTGCCTTGGTCCCTCCATGCTGATGCTATAGTTAAGAAAGCCCACCCCTGCCTCTACTTTCTCAAAAGACGAAGGAAATTTGGTATGTCCACTATGACTTTCACCAACTTTTACAGACACACCATAGAAAGCATTCTTTCTGGTTGCATCACAGGTTGGTATGTCTCCTACTCTGTCCAAGACCGCAATAAACTACAGAGGGTGGTGAAAGAAACCCAATACATTACTCAAACCAGTCTCCCATCCATTGACTCTGTCTACACTTCCCATTGCCTCAGAAAAGCAGCCAGTATAATCAAGGACCCCACACACCCAGGACATTCTCTCTTCCACCTCCTTCCGTTGGGAAAAAGATACAAAAGTCTAAGGTCACGCACCAACCAACTCAAGAACAGCTTCTTCCCTGCTGCCATCAGATTTTTCAATGGATCTACCTCGCATTAAGTTGATGTTTCTCTACACCCTAGCTATGACTGTAACACTACATTCTGCACCCTTTCCTTTCCTTCTCTATGAATGGTATGCTTTGTCTGTATAGCGCGCAAGAAACAATACTTTTCACTGTATGCTAATACATGTGACATTAATAAATCAAATCAAATTATCAAGTCCAACGAGCCAGGAGCACACCTGGCTATCAAATGAAGCTCTGCATTTTACAAGGATAAACTCACTTAGACATTGGAGTGGTCCTACCACCCATGAATATCTATGTTTAATCTTTGGTTTGTGCTTGATTTGATTCATTATTGTCACAGGCATTGAGATGCACTGAAAAGTATTGTTTCTTTACACTATACAGACAAAGCATATCATTCATAGAGTAGCCATGATGTGGAGATGCCGGCATTGGACAGAGCTGGGCACAGCATGAAGTCTCACAACATCAGGTTAAAGTCCAACAAGTTTATTTGGAATCACGAGCTTTTGGAGTATTGCTCCTTCATCAGGTGAGCTGCTCCGAAAGTTCATGATTCCAAATAAACATGTTGGACTTTAATCTTGTGTTGTGAGACTTCTTACTGTTCATAGAGTACATAGGGGAGAAGGAAAGGATAGGGAGTAGAATGTAGTGTTACTGTCACAGCGAGGGTGTAGGGAAAGATCAGCTTAATATAAGGTAGGTCCATTAGGAAATTTAAAGAGAACATTACTAGAAAGTTTAAAGGGGTTATAGTTAAGTCTGAAGAGCATAGAATGAGAGTAAAAGATAGAATTAGAAGGTATGCTGCGGACAGCTCGCAAGATGTCGCCTCTCTTTAGCACCATCTTTTTTTTTCAATCATTTGAGTGAACTGATTTCAGTTTGGATAGTGATAGTGTTCCAAACACCCAGGGACATTGGAGAGGAGAATGAATCAATATTTCAGTCCCAATTGCAATGACTTCAGCTGCACACGTTGAACACAACGTGGAACACAACGATGACATTCCTCTTGAGGCTGAATATCATAACTTAGTGCCTTTAGGCGAAGGGATGCACAGATGAAGGAAGAGGATAAAATTAATGAGAAAAAAATTGGAAAAACAGAATCATATTTCCACTCACTGACTAAGGTCACAAATAAGCATATTATAAATAAAGAAAACAGAAATCTTTCAGCACTAGCAGTGTGATTGAATTAAGCTCATTTGAAGCTCAGCTTATCCTCGACAGCACCTCAACATTATTCTCATTGTTATTCCACAAATTCTTCACACATCACAATCCTCATTCTGGTTAATTAATCAAAGACAATGCCATTGTTAGATGTGAAGATGTAAATTGCATTACAACTTACATTTACTTGAAATCTATTTTTTCCCAAACGAAGCACACAGCTATGAATAAATCATAATGTGTGAATGCAGTTCATCAGGACACATTTTGCAAATCATGAAACTTTCAGTTTGACTGAAACAATATTTTCTTCCTCAAGACTGATTGGCAAGACTCTGTTTGCTAATAAAATGTCCATTAATAGTAAAGGTACATTGCTGCCTAATGGTATATTTGAGGAAACTTTTTGCCTAATTTTGCTTTTTACTCTGAGTGACAGCAATATTGGAAGGTAGAACACAGGAGAAAAATCTACAATCTATTTAATCAGCTCAAAATCTGATGCCTTTTAATTGTCCACTCCCAGAAACATCTAACATGTTTCCTGTATTTTTGTGTTCGATCTGCCTCCTTTGTTGCATTTAATAATTAACTGAAATTATCTGTAAATTTGTTTTCTAACCTTGCTCCATTTCCTTTGTCCTAAGGTTTTTGACAATCTCAAATATGTTAGCAGAGTCCAACTTACCTACACCCTGAAGAATTTTGAATAGTGGAATATTATTTCCCTGAGCTATTTCCACTCCAGATATCTTCAAGTCCCCATCCTA
Organism: Mustelus asterias; assembly: GCF_964213995.1. NCBI lineage: Eukaryota > Metazoa > Chordata > Chondrichthyes > Carcharhiniformes > Triakidae > Mustelus > Mustelus asterias. The sequence continues at coordinate 91,503,034 of NC_135804.1, forward strand.
CTCCTTCCCCACAGCTCATAGTGCAATAATGGGTGTCCTTTACATCGTACCTCCAAGGTACGAGTTTCATTGTCTGACAATCTCATTCTTGGCAGCATTACAACCATGGCAGTATCCATGCCTTGTACAGACACAGTTTTGTCTACTGGAAAGATTTACGATGTATCCTGCTCATAATATAAGATCTGGTTTGCTTTCTTTATTACATTGTTGGCTTCAGTGAGCAATCTACAACTACTGCCACATTACACTTTTCATAAACCCTTGTGGCAATTTATATTCCTATTATTTTATTTCCTGAAGTGGATTTTCTTCTTCACTGTATGGGTGATCATCACTTCGTAAAACCCATTCACTTTTCATTTCATTCATTTCAAGAGACAGGTGGTCTATTCTGTCAGATTAACATTCAAGCAACAAAGACCAAGATCTCCCCAAATGTTATGCATTTGTTCAGGATAAATGCCATTTTGCCACTTCATTTGCCCAACTAATCCAAATCACTTTTTTTGTTTAGCTTGATTAGTTCTTCTCTATAAAGCCCCAAATTAAGAGTGAAGAAGCACATTTGGAGCGAGTGCTGATCCTTCCGTCAGCAGCAGAATTCCAGATTTGAACCTTTCAGCACCCTAGAGTTGGAGAAAGTACAACAAACTATATGCTGGGCACTGCTATTGGTTATGACCACTTTCTCATTGAGTTTAGCAAGGCCTTTGACAAGGTACCGCATGGTAGGTTGTTACATAAGGTTAAATCTCACGGGATCCATGGAGAGATAGCCAATTGATACAATATTGGCTTGATGACAGAAGACAGAGGGTGGTTGTAGAGGGTTGTTTTCAAACTGGAGGCCTGTGACCAGCGGTGTGCCTCAGGGATCGGTGCTGGGTCCACTGTTATTTGTCATTTATATTAATGATTTGGATGAGAATATAGGAGGCATGGTTAGTAAGTTTGCAGATGACACCAAGATTGGTGGCATAGTGGACAGTGAAGAAGGTTGTCTAGGATTGCAACGGGATCTTGAGCAATTGGGCCAGTGGGCCGATGAATAGCAGATGGAGTTTTATTTAGATAAATGCGAGGTGATGTATTTTGGTAGATCAAATCAGGTCAGGACTTACTCAGTTAATTGTAGGGGGCTGGGGAGAGTTATAGAACAAAGAGATCTAGGGGTACAGGTTCATAACTGCTTGAAAGTGGAGTCACAGATGGACAAGGTGGTGAAGAAGGCATTCGGCACACTTGGTTTCATTGGTCAGAACATTGAATACAGGAATTGGGATGGCTTGTTGAAGTTGTACAAGACTTTGGTAAGGCCACACTTGGAATACTGTGTACAGTTTTTGGTCACCTTATTATGAAAGGATATTATTAAACTAGAAAGAGTGCAGAGAAGATTTACGAGGATGCTACTGGGACTTGATGGTTTAAGTTATAAGGAGAGGCTGGATAGGCTGGGACTTTTTCCCCTGGAGCATAGGAGGTTTAGGGGTGATCTTATTGAGGTCTATAAAATAATGAGGGGCATAAATCAGTTAGGTAGTCAACATCTTTTCCCAAAAGTAGGGGAGTCTAAAACTGGAGGGCATAGGTTTAAGGTGAGAGGGGAGGGATACAGAAGGGTCCAGAGGGGCAACTTTCTCACACAGAGGGTGGTGAATGTCTGGAATGAGCTGCCAGAAATAGTTGAGACAGACACAATTTTGTCTTTTAAAAAGCATTTCGACAGTTACACGGATAAAATGGGTATAGAGGGATATCGGCCAAATGTGGGCAATTGGAAATAACTTCATGGTAAAAACTGGGTGGCATAGACAAGTTGGATCAAAGGGCCTGTTTCCATGCTGTAAACCTCAATGACCCTATTGCCAGAATTTTACCGGCACGTCCGCCCCGATTCCAGGGGCAGGCGAGGCTTGGAGAACGGCATTCTCCGTTGGTCTCAAGCGGGATTGCATGAGGCTCAGGCAGATGTGAGAGTAAAATTCTGCCCTCTGACTATATGACTCTATAAGTTCCTAAAGTATCTTGGCCCATGGGCCAGTTCCTAATTGGCCCAATTATTTACTCGAGAGAATTGACAAAATATTGACACATGTTTAAAGTCATTGGTCTCCTAAAACTAGGCAAACATCCAAAATGAACATCAAACTACCGACCAAAGTCAGTGTGATTCAAGGCCATATCATGGCTAGTACAGGCATGTCTATGAACTTGTAATGACTCAGGAAACCTGACTGGAAAGGAACATAATTTATTACAGAATGCAAAGTAAAACAACTACCGTGGTGTAAACACACTAGTCCATTCCTGGGACAACAGTTCAGCAGGCCCAGTCCTGGGCCTGCCTTATAAAAGGCTCAGTTAATAAGTTCCAGCTCGGCAGGCCACTGCCTGTTACCAGGGGAACTCATACTCAGCGAGCCCTACAGGGAGATCACTCAATGATTTCCTATGGACCTCGTGGGGCTATCACAGAACTTTCAGGCAATACTTCTAAAAATTGGACAAACTGTAAAGATTTGCATAAGTACTGCGACTGTTGGCATTTGGACTACAAACTGTATCAAGTCTCTCCTGAATAACTCATGAAATATGGACATAGGTCTGAGTATCTCACAACTATTTGTGGAATTCATAAATCTCACTGTTCACGGATGACAACACATGAGACGTGAGACAGGGAAGGTTGAAAACTGATGTCCAGTATCAATTTCCCACTGTATCAGATTGTGTACCATGGCTTATCCCCATGCAAACTAAACTGGGTGGACCACAGAAGTGTTAATCTAGTGTTCATGTGATTGAAGCTGGTTTCAGCAACAGCTTTGTTATTACCTCAGGACACACCTAATCCATCAGAACCATCAGTCATCAGCCAGTCTGAGAAACTAACTCTGAAATGAGCTGAAAGTCATCAACCAACAAAAGTACTTGATCTGTTCCAGTTCCAAAGTTCACCAGAGAATGAAATTCCTAAAGATTCAATTGCAAGAAACCTCACAACCTGCTGTGAATGCTTTGCTTTGCACAACCATCATTTCAATTTTAAACCATCAAAACCATTCTAGAAATCACTGGTCTGCCACAATAGGGGACTGGAAATTATAAGTCATGGAGAGAATGTGTGTGTGTGTGTGCACATGTGTGTGTGGTGTGTGTGTGTGTGTGTATGTCATATGAGAAAAAATAACCTTCCCTATTTAACACTCACAAAGGCTTGCTGCTGAATTATTTAATTGGAATACATACCCCAAAAGTAAGAAAAGATACACCTCTTTCCATCCAAACTAAACTGATTATGGGCAAGAAGACAGTGAATACATTCTGTCCATGGCAGTAGTTGAGTGTCTAGATTAACTTCATAATATATCTTGAAGTCCCTGATCTGGTTGCTAACACTAAAAACATTCAAGATGGCAGAATCTTCCAGCTATTTGGCCTTCTCACCCTTATCCTATTATCTGGCATGAAGTGCAATTTTCAGATGGTGGTATCATAAGCTCTTGCTTTCAATCCCGGCCTCATTTCTCACTCCAACCCTTTTATTTTTCATTTTTGCTTTCAGCGACCCATGAATTGCCACCTAGCCAGTGTAGCCCCAAGAGGAAGGACAACAGCAATACTAGATGTCTAATGAAGAAGCACCGAGCATCTCAATGTGCGTGACCATCAATACGCTCCTGTACACTGCCACGTCAAAGTACTCACCCTGAGTCCTCTGCAGCAGAATTTGTCTGTTACCTCTCCCTCCAGTAATCTAACACACAGTCGTTTTTCTCAAACCTGGCTGCAGACCACTCATGCCCAATGATTGCCCACATGCAGACCCTACTTACATACTATCCTCTAGGCTATGTGCAGTGCTAGTATTGGGGCTGGTGGCTGTGAGTGTAAGATCAAGTGGTGATGCGGCGAGAAGAGAGATAAATGCTAAAGTTGATCTGCGCAAAACGAACAATAATGTTGTTTGGCCTTAATGGCCTTTTCATATTGTTCATATAATTCAAGCACATTATTGGAAAGTGGAGGTTTTAGTACATTGCTCTATTTATAAGATGGTGAAAAGTTGTCACAAAAAGGTGAGTAAACTCTAAACAAATGCCTCATGTAATTATGATGGTTTGTTCCATGCAATTAACTGAAAGCCAGTGCATTAGAGTCATCAGTGTTTGCATGGAAGTAATTGCTTCAAATGGAAGAAAATAACCAACAAAAACAGGAACAATTTTCATTTCTTCACATAAAAGGCTTCCATACAATTATGTAATTATGAAAATTGTTTTGGGTGCACAAAAGCTATTTTTCTATGCTTTCCCAGCCAAATTCTAAAGGTCACATCTGTGTTAGCAGCACAAATAAAATTGGGATTTTATTTGCTGGAATTCAGTAAACGCACTTGTATGATAATTTCTTTGCATAGAACTCTGCAAGAGTTTTGATTTTTTGAATAATAGGAGATATTGGAGGCTGGATGGTGTGGTGCATTGGACTCGAGCTTATTAGCTCAGGGTATTGAACTTATTCCAGGCAGACTGACAAGATGAAAGTCCAATTGGTCAAGGTCGTAGGATCCCTGTTACTGAATTTGGCGATTGTGGGTTTAAGCACCACTCCATGATTTTAATTGATGTTTGAGGTTAGTGCTCCAGTGCACTGCTGAGGTGGATGCTGATGGTCAGAGGTGCTGTTCAGGGGTCTCTGATGATTTGGCATTTTACATGGACTAAGCATTCGCAGTAAATATTCAAATACATTCTGTGTAGTCAGTGTCAACAAACATTCCTCTTTCATCAAACATTCGGAAATAGTCATGCTTTCTTTCTCCACCTTTTGATGTTTGTTTTTCTTTCAAAATTTTGATAAAGTATTTACTCTGTCCTTTCTTGATATCAATGATGACAGACTTGCCGTGGGTACTTACAGCATTTTCTGTTTTTCATTTCCTAAAGTAGATGACCTGGTTATTTATTTCATCGACCTTTGTGGAAGCTGCCAGTTTGCAAGCAGTCACTGTGTCTACATAACAACAGCTACTCCATATCATAAGATGGAAATCAACCATCTTACCCAGAAAGTTTAGCTGCAGCATGAAATAAACACAGAAAATACTGGAAAACCTTAGGAGATTTGGTAGCACCTGTGGAGCTGGAAACAGAGCTCATGGGTAGGATTTTCTAGCCATTCCTGCCATGGGATTTTTCCAGGATTATCAATGACGACCCCCGCCATGAGTTCCCCCATGATGGAGGGTGCAAACAACGAGAAACTCAGTTGACAGCAGTGGGACCGGAAAAATCCCACTGCTGACCTACGTCAGGCTTTTTCTTTATTCATTCATGGGACATGGGCTTCACTGGCTGGCCAGCATTTATTGCCCATCCTTAGTTGACTGAGGGCAGTTGAGGGTCAACTACATTACTGTGGATCTGGAGTCACATATAGGCCAGACAGGCAGATTTCCTTCCCGAAAGGACATTAGTGACCATTAGTGGGTTTTTCTGACAGTCAACAAGGGTTTCATGGTCATCGGTAGATTATTGATTCCAGATATTTGCTACTGAATTCAAATTCCGCCATCTGCCCTGGTGGGATTCGAACCCCAGTCCCCTGAGCATTAGCTGAGCTTCTGAGTTAACAGTCTAGCGATAATACCACTAGACCATCACCTCCACTGTTGCAAAACGTGTGTGGGGTGGAGGGTCCGCCCAACATTTCGACTTTGTATGACTCTTCCTCAGAATTCTGAAAAAGAGTTAGACAGACCCGAAACATTAACTCTGTTTCTCTTTCCACAGGTGATGTCAGACCTGCTGAGTTTTCCCAGCATTTTCTGTTTTTATTTCAGAATTCCAGCATCCACAATATTTTGCTTTTATTTAAGCTACAACATGTCTTTGGAATTACACAATAATCTGAAGCTAAATCCCTAAGAATTGGTATCCGTTTTACTTTGAAAGAGAAAACAGGATTTGCTAAAACAATAAAGATGTCTAAACGTGTCTGAAAGGGCATTAAATTGGCGAGCCATCAAAACTCCTCAACAATTTGAGATGAGGTGAAAGGGCCTGAGGGGGCAACTTTCTCAGAGAGAGAGTAGTGCATATATGGAATGAGCAGCATTTAAAATAAATTTGGACAGGTACGTGGATGGGAAAGTTTAGAGGGATATGAGCCAAGTGCAGACAAATGGGACTAGTTTAGTTTAAGAAACCTGGTCAGCACAGATGAGTTGGGTCGAAGGGTCTGTTTCTCTGTCACTCTATGGGCAGGATTTTCTGGCCACATTCACCCCAAAACCGGAAAATCCCACCCTAGGTCAATGGGCCTTTCCGTGATTTGTGTAATTGTGTAATTCCACTATGATTCCTGTGGCAGGCGGGATAGGAACATTCCCCCCATGACCCTATTCAGCATGCACATATGATATGCTGAAGTGGTCTTATTGTAATCCATGGATTTTAGTAAGGCGTTTGATAAGGTTCACCATGGTAGGCTTCTGCAGAAAATGCAGATGTATGGGATTGGGGGTGATCTAGGAAATTGGATCAGGAATTGGCTAGCGGATAGGAAACAGAGGGTGGTGGTTGATAGTAAATATTCATCATGGAGTGCGGTTACAAGTGGTGTACCTCAGGGATCTGTTTTGGGGCCACTGCTGTTTGTAATATTTATTAATGATCTGGATGAGGGTATAGTTGGGTGGATTAGCAAATTTGCTGATGACACCAAAGTCGGTGGTGTGGTAGACAGTGAGGAAGGGTGTCGTAGTTTGCAAGAAGACTTAGACAGGTTGCAAAGTTGGGCCGAGAGGTGGCGGATGGAGTTTAATGCGGAGAAGTGTGAGGTAATTCACTTTGGTAGGAATAACAGATGTGTTGAGTATAGGGCTAACGGGAGGACTTTGAATAGTGTGGAGGAGCAGAGGGATCTAGGTGTATGTGTGCATAGATCCCTGAAAGTTGGGAATCAAGTAGATAAGGTTGTTAAGAAGGCATATGGTGTCTTGGCGTTTATTGGTAGGGGGATTGAATTTAGGAGTCGTAGCGTTATGTTGCAACTGTACACAACTCTGGTGCGGCCGCACTTGGAGTACTGTGTGCAGTTCTGGTCCCCACATTACAGGAAGGATGTGGAGGCTTTGGAGAGGGTGCAGAGGAGGTTTACCAGGATGTTGCCTGGTATGGAGGGGAGATCCTATGAGGAGAGGCTGAGGGATTTGGGATTGTTTTCGCTGGAAAGGCGGCGGCTAAGAGGGGATCTTATTGAAACATATAAGATGATTAGAGGTTTAGATAGGGTGGATAGTGATAGCCTTTTTCCTCTGATGGAGAAATCCAGCACGAGGGGGCATGGCTTTAAATTGAGGGGGGGTAGTTATAGAACCGATGTCAGGGGTAGGTTCTTTACCCAGAGGGTGGTGAGGGATTGGAATGCCCTGCCAGCATCAGTAGTAAATGCGCCTAGTTTGGGGGCGTTTAAGAGATCCGTAGATAGGTTCATGGACGAAAAGAAATTGGTTTAGGTTGGAGGGTCACAGTTTTTTTTTTAACTGGTCGGTGCAACATCGTGGGCCGAAGGGCCTGTTCTGCGCTGTAATGTTCTATGTTCTATGTTCTATGCCTAGGAAGATAATAATCAGTTTGATAGGCCATTTAACTCTTCAATATCTGGACAGAGCTGGACAACAAAAGCTTTGGCCTTCCCGCCTTATAAAGAAACACACAATCAAAGCCAAACTAGCTGAAGCCAGCAGGGAATTCTGGCCTAGAGTGAGATTGTTCTCTAAATTCTGGGTCAAAGAGCTTGAAAGAAACTTTTGGTTAGAAGGATGAATTTAGCCTGCTGACAGGGAATCTATGGAGTATTGTGTTCACAGCTTTGCATTGTATGGTACAGCACAGGATGGGGCTAATGGGCACATCCCGCTGACTCTGGTTGAGCTGTCATATTAGTTGCACTCTGCTACTCTTTCCCTATAGTCTGTAAATTGTTTCCATTCAAGTATTTATCCATTTTCTTTTTGAAAAAGCACTACTGAATCTCTTCATGTCATTCTTTCAGGCAGTGCATCACAGATAACAAGTCGCTGCATTAAAAAAAAAGTTTCCTTCATCATCTCTTACCACTTACCTTAAATCTGCCTTCACTCATTACTGAAACTTCTGCCAGTGGAAACAATTCCTTCGCATTTACTCTATCAAAACGATTGATAATTTTAAACACATTTATCCTCTTAAAATTCTGTGCTCTAAGGTTCTATAAGAAGGAGGACCGTGGTTTCTGCTATCCTGCTACAGAACTCCCGTTTCCTCATCCCCGGTGCCATTCTCGCAAATCTGTTTTGCACCCCCTCCGAGGCCTTGACATCGTTCCTGGAGTGTGCTCAAAATTGAAACAACACTCCAGCTGAGATTAAACTTGTGTTTTATAAAGCTCTAACATAACTTCCTTGCTTTTGTACTCTATAAAACCATTCCAAATGCGTTTTTAACAGCCTTCGCAGCGTGCTCTGCATCTTCAAACATTTGTGTTCATACAGCCCCAGGTATCTTTGTTCTAGCACCCACTTTAAAACTGTACAATTAAATTTATGCTGCTTCTTCATTGTTCCCACCAAAGTGTGTTACTTCATAGTTTTCTATATTCAATTTTGTCTATCATGAGTCTCCCTACTTCACCCGTCTGTTGATGCCCTTCTGACATTTATTGCTGTCCTCATTGCTTACTACATTTGAGTTTCATGCCATCTGCAAATTTGAAACTATAACCTGAAAAGACAGAGCCAAATCATGAATATGAATATTAACACGGCAAAGGGAGTGACAACGTTAATTTGAAATGAGTGCTGAAATGTAAATGCTGTTCTCTGTTTGTAAAGTAAATCAGTCTGTTGATTTTGAATTAACCTCATCGCAGAGAAGTACTCATTCAACCAGTTTCCTAAAGGTTAGAACAGTGAACTTGGGAATACATACAGGACTACAGTGTCCAGTCATGCAAGAAGGGGTGTTGCATGATATCCAACAATAGGTCACACTACTTTATGATTAACCATTGAGCATCAAAAGGTAAACTCCTGAATTTAAGGGATTTGAGTGTCATAACACCACTTCAAAACTAATTCATTACAAGTGAAGGATCCTTGAGAAGCTTCTGAGAGATGGAATGAGTGGAACTAGATGGAAGCTGCTTCGACTTATTTCCCATGGTTCCCAACTAACTACGGCAGTTGGCTTACCGTACGTGCCTCGTGAGAAATTAATCCAAGCAGTTCACGTCTGATTTCTACAGCAGTAAATTGCCAGTCTAACTTAGGGATGACAGGATGACAGGTACGGCAATTGTAACTGTATCACTGAAGTATCAAGTATTTATTTTCTGAATTTGGGCTCAGTCACAGGATTGCTTTAGAGTAAAATCAGTCTTTATCTGCATTTGACACTACAGTATCTGATCTATGAGGGTCTGATGCTAACACTGAATCCTACAACTTAAAAATATTCAGTTCCTTACCGTTAACACTACACACTCAGAGCTCAACATTCTCATAATCATTAAAGGAAATTAGACTTCACAATTGAACTCTTTCTACTATTTTAAGGTAACACTGGTCATAGTATTGATTTGTGCCCTTGTGTGGAACACATAATGGCTGATCTAAAACTAAACAATGGGCCCGATTTTACCATTTGGAGTCTGAGGGCCGGGTCCGGGTGTAATGCAGATCCGAGCCCGGAATCCTCTTTGCACCGCGCCCAAATGCTTTTTGCCGGCTCCAGTCCGATCCGCGCAGTGGGTGGGGCTTAGCGCTGCCAGAACGATCGGAGGTTTGAACTGCACATGCGCAGTTCGAAAAAAAATCTGAAGCAGCGCGCCCAGATGCGAAAGAAAAAAACAGCAGAGAGAGCAGAGAGGGGGGGAGGATGGACTTGGGAGAATCTTGCAAACTGAAAATAATGTAGCATCTTCTTTGTGCTGCCTAATTATCTATGGGAAAGGTAATTAAACTACAGTGTCCTAGTGAGAAATTAGTGACCTGTATAATACATTTGTGATCTGTAACTGGATTGTTGATGTCCCTGTAGCCATGAGCCAGGTGTTCAAATGTTCATAGTCCTGTGGTGAACTTGGAAGAATTGTCCCCGTGGTGGAACTTGGTTGGAAATAAGATTCAAGGAGATTACTAAATCTGGGAAATCAACCATAGTGAAAAGAAGTTTGTATTGGCAACTCTTCTCTCACATTCCATGGCAGATGTGCCCCTACGTATGAATGTGATTTGCATGGGCAACATTGGGTGCAGTGAATCTGCCTCTGGAGCAGCCTTCGATCCTTTCTTTCATCTTGTTTTCATCTGAACATTGCACAGAATTAGAGGAATTCCCTTTGGAAGATCATGTCAAAATTATAATCGCAGGAACTAAAAACCTGACAGTCAAAAATTTGGGAAAATATTTCAAAATATGGATGGGGGGATATATATTTTGAAATATTTTCCCAAATTTTTGACTTGTCGGGTTTTTAGTTCCTGCGATTATAATTTTGACATTATCTTCCAAAGGGAATTCCTCTAATTCTGTGCAATGTTCAGATGAAAACAAGATGACAGAAAAGATCCAAGGCTGCTCCAGAGGCAGATTAGCTGTCTGATCCGGGGGGGGAAGGGTGTCTGCCGGGGGGGGGCCTGCCTTCCTGGGGGGTCTGATCCGGGAGGTGGGGGGGGGGTCTGCCGGGGGGGTCTGCGAAGGATGGTCGAGGAGAATGGGCTTCAGAGGTTCCCCTGCAGAATAGAAATCCACTTCGGATTTTTATTCTGCAGGTCGCTTACAGCGTGGATCCGGAACAGACCAGAAGACGGTAAAGTGGGATTTGGCAGTAGAGTTGGGTGCGCGGTTCATTAAGTCGATTTAAATGCATGCTAATGCATTCAAATCGTCAGGCCGCCTGATTCGGGCACGGACCAGACTCGCGCCCGAATTGGGTGTCGGTAAAGCGCGATCTGCTCGGATTCGGGTGCAGATCGCGTTAAAGGCCCGACGCCCGACTTTACCGCGATTTTGCGCCCGTTTTGGTAAAATCGGGCCCAATGTCTCATCCAATTTATTCTGAGAATTTTTGTATATTTCACAATCTGAAATTACACTCACATATTAGTCTAGATTTGTCGGTTCCACCGCCATATAAATTGTCAAGGGTGAGATGAAACATTTGATGGGCCCATAAAATGTTCATTGACTTCGGGTGGGATTTTCCTGTCTGGTGGTGCGTGGAACCGGAAAATCTCAGCCATTTGCCGGTGTTTTACTGTCCCGCCTGCCCTAGAATCGGGGCGGGTGAGGCTCGCAGAACAGCATTCGCCGTTGGTCCCGGGCGGGATCTTACGAGCCTCGGGCAGGTGAGGCGGCAAAATTCCGGCAATTGTTTCTGTTGGTGCTATGGTAATTCCAGCATCCACACGACTAGTTTATCATTAAAAATCTCACATTCTTATTGCACACAAATGCTTACCCGGAATAGGAATTATTTATGTTTCAGATTTAATTCAGAATTAGTAATGGCACGGCTCAACTATCCTACATTAAATGTTATTGTTGAGGCAAGTAACACTTGGACCTAATATATTGGCTGGAATTCTCTGCCCCTGGCTGCCAACTCCCCCTTCCCCCGCCGTTTTCAGCGGGTAGGAAAGCTGGTGAGGGGGGAGAATCAAACGGAAGTCCCCAAATGGTTTGTACACCAGCGGAATTTCACATTCCCCACCCCCTGCCAATGGCACAATGGGTTCCTCACCATGAAAGATTGGGAAATCCATTACTTTTCATTTAAATATCATTCGCAGGCTTCCCCACTGTATTATCCCCCCACATCAGGATATCCCCCCCACCCCAACGTGATGTAATGACAAACGTGGCTTCCAACAGATCCTAACAAACGGGGATCTGCAAAGGAAACCCACCCAGGGTGCACTGTTAAGTACATCCCTCGGGGCAGAAAGTCATGGTTGGTGCAATGCTGGGGCCGTGCCAGGGGTTGGTAGGGGTGGCTTCTGTTAGGGAGATCCATGGGACGGGTGGGGGTTGTCCATGGGTGCGGGGGGGGGGGTGCACTGTGTCCATGCGGGTATTCTTTTATCTATTTATTTTGACCTTGTTTAAAGGGTGTCCCAATCTCTTGAAAGCCGAGGTTGCTGGCGGGATGGGCTCTGAAGTTCCCCTTTAAAACTTACTCAATAAATGGTAAAAGTTTTCTAGTTGGCAAAATCAGTAACGTGAATCAAACAATTCCATTTTGTAATGCTTTAGCGTAGGATATATCCAGGTACTCTGCCGAGGAGAAATTATTTTAGCCCCTTGAAAGAAGAATACATTTTGTGAGGATTGGTTTCAAGGAGGCTTTGAAAGGTGTGAGCTGGAGACGTGGGAGGATAATACAGTGGGGAAGCGAAGCTGTCCCAGTGCAGCTACAACATTGGCATCTACCTGACAATGTGAAAAATTGCCGATGTATGTCCTGTACTCAGAAAGCACGACAAATCCAACCCGGACAATCACCACCCCATCAGTCTACTCTTGATCATCAGTAAAGTGATGGAAAGGGTAATCAACAGTGTGATCAAGTGGCACTTGTTTAGTAATAACAAACTCACTGACGTTTAGTTTGGGTTCTGTTCCTAATCTCATTGCAACCTTGGTTCAAATATGGGTGATGCGCTATCAATTAGGCAAAAGACTACTTGTGTGCCAATACAACTGTAGGCTTTTATTCATAACAGAATCAGGAGCACATCCCAACAGGTAACCGACCCGAACTGAACAAGGGGGAGGAGACAGCCACCTTTATACTAGGTGACAAGGGGAGGAGCCGAGCCGGCAGGGGATGTGTCCAGGCATAACAAACAAACAACGGTGGTCCAGGCAGGACAAAGGCACAACTGAAGTCCACCACAATGGGCAAAAGCCAAAACTCCCGATGTGAGGTGAGAGTGACTGTCCTTGACACCAAGTCAGCATTTCACCAAGTATGGCATCAAAGAGCCCTAGCAAAACTGGAATCACTGTGAATCGGGGGAAAAATTTCCTCTGAGTTGGAGTCAAACATAGTGCAAAGGAAAATGGTTATGGTTGCTGGAGGTTACTCATCTCAGGTCTAGGGTATTACCACAGAAGTTCCTCAGGGTAGTGTCCTAGGTCCTCTCATCTTCAGCTGCTTCATGACTGACGTTCCTTCCATCATAAAGTCAGAAGTGGGAATATTCGCTGATGACAGCATAATGTTCTGCATCATTCACCACTCTTCAGATATTGAAGCAGTCCATATCCAAATGCAGCAAGACTTGGACTATATCCAGGTTTGGGCTGACAAGTGGCAAGTAACAGTCACACCATACGAGTGCCAGGCAATCACCATCTCCAACAAGATAGAGTCTAGCTATTTCCTCTTGACATTCAATGGTGTTACCATAGATGAAAGCCCCACTATTCACATAAAATCCCTACAGTGCAGAAGGAGGCCATTTGGCCCATCGAGTCTGCCTCGACAACAATCCCACCCAGTCCGCATCCCTGTAACCTCATATATTTACCCCGCTAATCCCTCTAACCTACACATTCTGGGATACTAAGGGGAATTTAGCATGGCCAATCAATCTAACCCGCACATCCTTGGCTGTGGGAGGAAACCGGAGCACCCGGAGGAAACCCATGCAGATACGGGGAGAACGTGCAAACTCCACACAGTCAGTGACCCAAGCTGGGAATCGAACCCAGGTCCCTGGAGTTGTGAAGCAACAGTGCTAATCACTGTGCCACTGTGCTGCCCCTAAAAAATGAAATTATTGTGAAAATCCCCTAGTCGCCACACTCTGGCACCCGTTCGGGTACTGAGGGAGAATTTAGCATGGCCAATGCACCTAACCAGCACATCTTTCAGACTGTGGGAGGAAACCGGAGCACCTGGAGGGAACCCACGCAGACACAGGGAGAACGTGCAGACTCCACACAGACAGTGACTCAAGCTGGGAATTGAATCCAGGTCCCTGGCACTGTGAGGCAGCAGTGCTAACCACTGTGCCGCCCCACATCCTAAAGGTTGCCATTTTCCAGAAATTGAATTGATCCAGATATATAAATACTGTGGCTACAAGAGCAGCTCAGAGGCTAGGAATCCTGCAATGAGTAACTCACCTCCTGACTCTCCAAAGCCTGTCCACCATCTACAAGGTACAAGTCGGGAGTGTGATTGAATAATCTCCACTTGCCTGGAATAGTTTGGCACCAATAGCACTCAAGAAGCTCCACACCATCCAGGACAAAACAGCCTGTTTAATTGGCACCCCATCCACAAATATTCACTTTCTTGACCACTGATGCACAGTGGTTGCAGTGTGTACCATCTACTAGGAGCCTTACAGGAACTCACCAAGGCTTCTTAGACAGCATTTTCCAAACCTACAACCCTTACCATCTAGAAGGAAGAAAATACCTGGGAACACTACCACCTGCAAATTCCCCTCCACACCATACACTATCCTGACTTGGAACTATATCACTGTTCCTTCACTGTCACTGGGTAAAAATACTGGAACTCCATCCCTAAAGGCACTGTAGGCGTACCTACAAAACACAGATTGCAGCGGTTTAAGAAGGCAGCTCACCACCATCTTTTCAAAGCCAATTAGAGATTGTCAATAAATCCTGGTCTAACCAGCAACTGCTACATTCCATGAATGAATTTTAAAAATTGACCCTTGATAATTTATTTAAAAAAGGCAATCAGGTTGCTGATTTTTGGGCCTACCCATGTCCCCTAGTATCATTGCCAACTGCCCTGTTTTACCTGTCCCCACAGCCCACTGCATTAAATTCATCTGTCCCATGAAAGAGTTTTAAGCTCATTGTGGAAATCCTGAGATCAATTTGAATCTGATGCCAAAGGATTAAGTTAAGTAGTTTGAACTCACAAACATCCAAGCACACTGAGCCTTACTATTATGCATAACAATTTTGACAATTTGCCTCAGATAAATATCAACTCAGATAAAGCCTGAAAGATCATAGTTTACTTCATTTTCAGGTATTTGAAATAATTAACTCAGAGGCTTTACCTTTTTCCTCAGTGACATCATGGAAACATGCAATGTTCATTTCACTGAGATAAGGAGTATCCTTAATAACCAAAATGATGGTGGGGGAGAGGACTTGGTGAGATTGCTGTATACATCAGCCAATCAGGAGAATGAATGACTGTGACTGGGATTCAACTTGCATTTACATAGCACATAAGATCTTTAATATAGATTTTTTTAAAAGCACATTGAGGCTCTGATTTGAGGCTCTGGTCAGTCCTCCTGCACTATTTTTATGGGTCATTTTGATTGCGGCTCCTCACCCTGGACTGATCAGTGACCTCCTTTCTCACCCAGTCCAACCCAACTGACCTCTCTGTTACAGCTGCTTTCCTTTGGCCACAACTACTTTCTCTCTTGTCCCAATCGGATTCTTAATGGACAACTGCTGCACCTTCCCGATTGGTTGGTCTATCAGTTGCCACTTGTTCCAGGGATCTCTGCCACTATTGGACTCCAGCTATCAGACTTTGTTCATACTCTACTGTTGATTAGAGGTCTAATGGCGCAGTGGGTAGCATCCCTTCCACTAAGCCAGATGTTTGGGGTTCAAGTCCAACCTTGGGATTGGTGACCAATGAAGGTGCTGTCAGAATGCAGCCAAACAGGTTGAGTAACTACCTGTAAATCCTTTCAACACACTGCAATACCAGGCAATAAGAGCTGGAGAGATTCCTGATTAACCATGTGACTGGAAAGGAATTTGAAGCCTCTACCTTCACTATCATAGAATCCCGACATAGATTCTTTACAGTGCAGAGGGAGGCCATTTAGCCCATCGAGTCTGCACCAACTCTCCGAAAGAGCATCTTACCCAGGTGCACCGCCTGTCCTATCCCTGTAAACCTACACATTTACTGTGGCTGATCTCCGTAACCTACACATGTTCAGCACTAAGGGACAATTTAGCATGGCCAATCTACCTAACCTACACATCCTTGGAGAAAATTATTAACCACAATACGCATATAAAAGTGCAATTTTTTAAGCGAGTGCAGTAATCACCAAGGCAAACATCCCCACCCCCACTGTGAGCTCCCTGGTGGCATGACCGGTGAGCAACACAAGTGGCTAAACAGAGCTCTCTGAGCCTTCCACTGAGGGCAGTGTTTAAATGATTGGGGTACGCCACAGTTACAGTCTGGGTTCCATGCAATGCCCGAAGTATACGTTGCCACAGCAACTCAGACGCCTGAGTGACGAGTAACACACCATTAACTGGAACACTGGACCACAACCTATTCCTGCCATTCTTCTCACTGCCATTACATTCTGCTCTAAATTAGTGGATGTTCCCCTTGAAGACTTAATAATAGCGGCACGGTGGGACAGTGGTTAACACTGCTGCCTCACAGCACCAGGGACCTGGATTCGATTCCCAGGTTGGGTCACTGTCTGTGTGGGTCCTGCATGTTCTCCCCGTGTTTGCGTGGGTTTCCTCAGGGTGCTCCGGTTTCCTCCCACAATCTGAAAGACGTGCTGGTTAGGGAATTTCACAGTAACTTCATTGCAGTGTTAATGTAAGCCTTACTTGTGACTAATAAATAAACTTTACTTTAAAAAAACTTATAGCTCTACATTTTTCACACTGCTATTCATTTAAAGACAATTGAGCAAGAACATATCTCCAATTGGATCTCTAACACTTCAGTCCTATTATGTTGCATTTGCCAGAGGAATAAAAATCACTGAATAATTTTACATAAAAATCCCTATTTATGTACATTTTCAATTGTCTATATTTTAGACATAGATCATTTTGACTATTTGGATTGCATGCGTACACAAGATGCACTGCAACAACTCATCGAGCTATGCTTTGACAGCATTTTTAAAACTCATGACCTGTACCACCAAGAAAAGCAAGGGCAGCAGATGCATGCGAATGCCCCTACCTGCAAGTTCACCTCCAAGTCACCCACCTTCCGGATTTAGAACTACATCACCATTCTTTCACTGTCACTGGGTAAAAACCCTGGAATTCACTCCCAAACAGCACTGTGGGTGTACCTCCACCACAGGGACTGCAGCGGTTCAAGAAGGTGTGGCCCACCTTCGAATTGGGGACAGTTAGGGATGGGCAACAAATGCTGGCCTGGCCAGCGACACCCACATCTCATGAGAGAACAAGTCTTAAAAAAGTCTTAAATTTAAATAAAAATCACTTATCTCCCCTCCCCATCCACTCATTCCAATTTCTTTCTCAATTTCTGTCCCTCTTCACTTGCCCTCGATTTTCCTCCTCTACTTCTTTCAATCCTCCACCAGCTATCCTCCCCCAAACCATCTCCTTCATCACTTTTCTGCCCCATCCCCTTCTCTTTCTATTGTTTAACACAAATGTTGGTATCTCGTGAATGCTGATTCTGGGCGAACACATTGATCTGTGGAATGAGCTAAATGCGCAGTAACGGATGCTGAGTTAAAACTAATTTTAGTCAAATTCCTGAGTAAATCTTGCAACAATAAATGTTAATTTGAGCAGATAAATGTAATTTATTCAGCACAGCTTTGGATTCTGGAGCACATTTGTTGATATTTAGCTGTTAGCCAAGTTTTTTCAATTTTAAGAGCACTGTTCTTAATACATACATCCTGGTAACTGTAGTTACATGCAAATTTCATGCTCCTGGTTTATGAACGATATTCCTTTTTTATCACATTTAAAATGGATATATGCTAGATGCAGGATTCATAAATTCTGTGATCTGTTAGCAGATGCAAGAAATCTCCATAGAAATGTTTTCCTTACCCGCTGTAGGTAAATACATTTTTACAATACTATTTTGGACTCTTATCTACCCAATATCCCTCTTCTGTGATAAGCGGTGACACATTTCATATATCCTGAATAGAGGAACAAACTGGAAAAGTTAGAGGGGATGGAACTGCTTGTCGTGGCCATTTGATGTAACTGAAATATTTTTGATAGCACAGAAAGATGCATCCAGCCAAAAAAGTTCCCTGACTGTGGAACTGTCAAACAGAATGAGAAAAAGAGACATATAAGGTGGCAGAAGGGAAATAATGTATGGAAGTGGAACAGAAAAAGATATGAATCCAAATAAAGTCTGGGAGGCAAGCAGAGCAAAATGAAAGGCGATTACTTTTGTCCATAAACAATGTCATGAGAAATTGCCGAATATACTAGCTGCAGTGAATTTTCTTGTTTTTATTGCCATTACGGTGACATGATTCTGTTTGAACGGGTAAGTATTCCGTGGCATTGAACAAATTATATCACTTTATCTTCATTTTTTCTCATTCCTCTCCTGAAGGCACTGACTTTTACTGGAGCACTATCTGATAGCTTGTTGTGCCAAAAATGGAGATGATAATATCTGATCTCTGTTGAGTTCGTTGCAGCAGTAATTAGAGGGCTAGAGATAACCTCAACGTCCTAAATGAGGTAGGGAGATGAGAAACCAGTTGGAGTTTCTGCTCCTGGTTAGCAAACCCTGCTGCACATTATGTGAGCTTGCCTGGTGGGGGCCAGAGCAGGCTGTGCCTAATGTAGCATTAACTGTGGAAGTTTAAGTTTTTAAGTTTATTTATTAGTGGGCTTACATTAACACTGCAATGAAGTTACTGTGAAAATCCCCTAATCACCACACTCCGGCGCCTGTTCGGGTACACTAAGGGAGAATTTAGCACGGCCAATGCACCTAACCAGCACATCATTTGGACTGTGGGAGGAAACTGGAGCACCCGGGGGAAACCCATGCAGACACAGGGAGAATGTGCAAACTCCACACAGACAGTAACCCAAAGCGGAATTGAACCCTGCTCCCTGGCGCTGTGAGGCAGCAGTACTAACCACTGTGATAGACTAGTCAGACTAATAGCAAGTTAAGTCAAAAGTAAATAAAATTGTGCATGATGAAATCAGTTCCAATCAATGATAATCTTCAGTTGCTATTTTTTAATTTTGCTGAATTGAATTTTCACTGCTAAATACACACCTGTATAAAGCAAACAGCTGCAAGATTACCACATTCATGAATGTTCCTTACAAGATGTCAGTGTCAAGTATTTTCCTAATTTATTTAATGCTACAGTATTAGGTTAGCTGCTCCATCTTGGCATTTGAGTTCACTCTCAAGTTGCACAAAATACAATTATTATCCACAGTGATTACTACACAAATCCAGTTAATTAATTGCATGATGCTTATTGTCACCTGGGTATTTGAGGGGAAAGTAACAAAGGAGCGCTGAATCCCAACTTTGAAATGCAATTTCAAACGAGAAGGTGAATAGGCTCTGTGTCTTAATAATTATTCACTCCAGTTTATTCCTTAAAAATATATCTAATAATCTGATGTTTAATCATGTCAGCCATCAAAAAGTTTCCTTGTTAATTTTTTTCATGCTGCTTTGCCCATCTTAGCTAAATTAAAATTAGCAGGATGCGATGAGTGGAGTCCCACAGGGGTCTGGTGCTGGGGCCTCAACTTTTTACAATTTACATCAATGACTTAGGGGAGCAAGGTATGTAGCTAAATTTGCAGACAACACAAAGTTTCCCATCCTCGTTTGCAGTGGCAGCAGAGTGTGAACGGCCAGAAAATTCCACCCACAGAGTTTGCAGATGGATAGAGATAGGTTGGGTGAGTGGGCAAAAATCTGGCAGATGGAGTATAATGTGGGAAAGGAAGAAGTTGTTCACTTTGGCAGGAAGAATAAAAAAGCAAGCTACATTTAAAATGGAGAACTACAGAATGCTGAGGTGCAAAGATATTTAGGTATTCTTGTGCGTGAGTCATAAAACATTAGTATGCAGGTACATCATGTAATCAAGAATCATAGAATCCCAACAGTACAGAAGGAGGCCATTTGACCCATCGAGTCTGTATGGACCACAATCCTACCCAGGCCCTACTCTCGTAACACCACACATTTACCCTGCTAAATCCTCTGACCTTAAGGGCAATTTAGCATGGCCAATCAACCTAACCTGCACATCTTTGGAGTGTGGGAGGAAACCGGAGGATCCGGAGGAAATCCACGCAGACACGGGGAGAAAGTGAAAACTCCACACAGATAGTGATCTGAGGCCAAAGTTGAACCTGGGTCCCTGGCGCTGTGAGGCAGCGGTGCTAACCACTGTGCCTCCCTAAGGCTAATGGGATGTTGTTCATTATTATGAGAAGATCGAACAAAAAAGTAAAGATGCTATGCTTCAATTATACTGGACATTTGTGAGACCGCATCTCAAATACTCGATAATTTTTGGATTCATTATTTATAGGATGATGTAAATACATTGATAGATGTTTCTTAGATAAATACCTAGAATGAGTGGGTTGTCTTATGAGGATAGGTTGGAAAGGCTAGACTTGTTTCCAGTAGAGTTTAGAAGAGTGAGGGGTGACTTGATTTAAATATATTAAATCCTGAATGGTCATGACAAGGTGGATGTTGAAAGAACACTTTTTCCTAAGGGTGAGTCCAAAATTAAGGGGCATTGTTTCAAAATTAGGGGTCACCATTTTATAACGGAGATGAGGAAAAAAAATTCTCTGAGGGTTATGCAACTTTGGCACTTTCTGCTCAGAAGGCAATGGAAGCTGGGTCATTGAATATTTTTCAAGATGTGGAGATCTCGGTGTTGGACTTGGGTGGGCACAGTAAGAAGTCTCACAATACCAGGTTAAAGTCCAACAGGTATATTTGGTAGCATGAGCTGTCGGAGCACTGCTCCTTCATCAGGTGAGTCAAAATACCAAATAAACCTGTTGGACTTTAACCTGGTGTTGTGAGACATCTTAATATTTTTCAAGGCAGAGGCAGACATATTCGAACTCAGCACCTTGCCTTGATGCCCACATGTCCATCCTTGGCATGCTGTAATGCTCCAGTGAAGCCCGGCACAAGCTGGAGAAGCAGCATCTTATCTTTTGGTTTGGCACATTGAAGCCCTCAGGACTCAACATTGAGTTCAGCAACTTTAGATTGTCACCTTCTTCCTCCATCTTAAACCCCCCCCCATTCATGTTTTAAAATATTCCACACATGTATTGCCTCAATGCAAAATACCACCCCTGCTCCCGCTGCCATCTTCTCTCAAGCCATGTCTTTTGTTCTCACAGTTGAGACTTTTTGTTGCGGTTTCTACATTCCCCCTCCTCTCAGTTCTGTTGAAATGTCTATAGTCTCAAAACGTTAACTCTATGGGATTCCCGTGAGCGTTCATGCCACACTAGCATCTCCCAGGCCTGGATTTCCAGTAGCATCAGCGTGGCACTGAAAATCGGCTGAGAGGCAGAGCTAGCATTTAAATAGTATTTTACATGGTATTTAAATGCTATTAGTAGGCCCGGGACTGAATTCTCTGGGCCAGCTAGCATCTCCCATCCTGCCAGAGTGTTTTACTCCAGCGGGGATTATTATAGCTCCCAACCTTCGGGAAACCAACGGGTTGACCCTGCTGGAGTGGAGGGTGACAATCGGAACCCCCCAGGGGGTCGGGCTGTGGGGGGGTGCCCCCTGGGCATGCTCACCCTGGCAATGCCAGCCTGTGCCCCCCGGCACTGCCCCAGGGGCAATGTGCCGATGCCCAGGGCGCACATTAGTACTGTCCACCGGGCATTGGGCAGTGCCAATGAGGTGGAGCCGATTGGGGCAGGGCCTGCTGGGGGCAGGGCCGAGGGGGCGATTGGTGGGGGTGGGTGTCCTGTTAGCATTCTGCATTGGGATTCAGTTTGGGCTAGAGGGAGGCCAGAGATCGGGCCAGGCTGGGGCGGGAGGGAGGTGGGGTTGGTCAGCTGGAAGAGGTCTGTCGTGGCGGAGGATCATCACTGCTGGGGCGGGGGGCTGGAGATCGGGGCGGTCCGGGACGGAGGGGGTTTGGGACTGGCCTGCGAATGAACGGGGGGTGGCGATTGTGCCATGTCCGGGGGTTTGGGGAGCAGCACTACAGGGTCCCCAGGCTGGGCAGCGATCAAGCTGGCCAGCAAACGGGATGCTGAAACTTCGGGACCACTGCACATGTATAGAGGCCAGCAGATTTCAGCCTCTCCAGCATGAATAGGCCCTCCCCCTGAAACATAATGATCTTCATGCTGGTGGCCTCTGCAGTGCCCAGAGTGTGGGAGATTCTAGTCTGAACTCCCACTGAAGAAAAAACAGCGTGAATAACTCTAGTTTTCCCGTGAATTCAACAATTAGAATTTTTTTGTGAGAATCGCCCCCTGTTTCTTTCCTGATAGATGCTGGCAGGCCTGCTGAGATTTTCCAGCATCCTCTGTTCTTGTTTCAGATTCCAGCATCCTCAGTATTTTGCTTATTATGGATAGAGTTTTGTTAGGCAAGAGAATTAAATGTTTTCAGGGGCAGTAGGGGAATGTGGAACAAACAGGGGCGGCATGGTGGCACAGTGATTAGCACTGCTGCCTCACAGCGCCAGTGACCTGAGTTCGATTCCCGGCTGGGGTCGCTGTCTGTGTGGAGTCTGCATGTTCCCCTCGTGTCTGCATGGGTTTCCTCTGGATGCTCTGGTTTCTTCCCAGACTCCGAAAGACATGCTGGTTAGGTGCATAGGCCATGCTAAATTCTTCCTTCAGTGTATTCATTCTTCAGTGTACCTGAACAGGCACCGGAATGTGGCAACTAGGGGACTTTCACAGCAACTTCACTGCAGTGTTCATGTAAACCTACTTGTGACATGAACAAATAAACCTAAAAAAAACAGATCAGCTATGGTCTTATTGAATGTTGGAGCAGGCACAAGGAGCCAAATTACCTACTTCTGCTCCTATTTTGTATATTTGTATGTTTGTAAGATTTTGTGCTGCATTCATTTGAACATTTATTATTTCAGATTTCCAGCATCCACAGTATTTTGCTTGTATTTTATTATTTGTAGGTTGAAAAGTAAAATCCTTCACCATTGGTCAATCTTATTTCCCCCTCAGGAGAAATAAAGTTCTGGTCTTTATTAATGTAAGAAAAACTACCTTGCATAATTTTATCAGTTACTGGATGGTTCATGACCATTTTAGGCCCATAACTTTTGACTGATCTCATTGGCTTCAAATAATTACCTATTTTATGAGCCTGTAATTGAATGAATAAACTCTGCACCAATGCCAATAAAATTACACAGACAGTGAGAAATTAAAGTTGATTCATTAGTCACAAGTAAGGCTTGCATTAACACTGCAATGAAGTTACTGTGAAATTCCCCTAGTCGCCACTGTTCTGGTCAATGCACCTAACCAGCACGTATTTCAGGCTGAGGGAGGAAACCAGAGCACCCGGAGGAAACCCACGCAGACACCGGGAGAATGTGCAAACTCCACACAGACTGTGACCCAAGCTGGGAATCGAACCTGGGTCCCTGGCGCTGTGAGGCAGCAGTGCTAACCACTGTGCTACCGTGCCGCCCCATGGCAAGTTTTCCAAACATTAAACTCATTTAATTGTTTTTAATCTTTGCAACAGTCTCTGGGAATAACACAAACACAAAATATCCTTCCTCTCTCGCTCATTTTTATTAGTGGTAAATAGTTAGTGGTATCTATCAGGGAATAGCATGATAATGAGAAAGTGACATTACCGCAACAACATTACAATGCAAAACAGAAACTTTTCATGAATTACTGAAGAGAAAGTCCTACAAAATGTTTTGGTTTGGTAACAAAGAAATAGTTAAAATTTGCATTTGATTATTACATTAGTGATTGGCGCAGATAAGTGAATGGTGTAAGAGGATGAAATATATAAATAAATAGAGTGCAATATCAATAATCTGGTAAAAACAAATCCATTCAAAAATATTGCGAAGGAGTGGCAATTAGTATCAATTCAAAGTAAAGGTAAATTAAGTTATTTAAATAAATGATCAGGTTAAATCAGGAGAAAGTACCCTGAATAGCAGAATCTTTGTGCCGTAGATGGGTTGTTGGGGGGGGGGGGAGGTGTGGTGTGAAAGGGTGTGGGGGGGGGATGGTGGGGCAAGGGGTGGTGGTGGTGCTTGAGAGTGTGGAGGGGAGGCAGGTGCAGGATAGAGACTTATGCCCAGATACAGGTTGGAAGCAGTCACATGGGCTGCTGAATGCCAAGGTGAAGTGCTTAAAAGGCCTGTCTCGGTTTAAGGCTCTCTAACTCTCATCTTCACTCCCCCGCAACTTCCTGACCCACTCACCATGTCCATGCATGCTAAATCATGCTAAGCCAGGCCCCTTAACCACATCAGTGCCTCCTTGTACCTCCTATCCCAACTTAATGCCAAATCACGACCACCCACCAACCACTTTTTGTGCCTTATAGACTCCATGCCAAGTTCCCAGTATCTACCAAGAGAAGACATTCTGAGCCATGCTGATATTAAATAAAATAACATTCTAAATATCTATTACAATACACATAATATTAAAAATTACAATTGTAGTATGGCAAACCCAGGGACTGTGGGCTGCAGCAGGAGAGGAATGAACGGAAAGGGTTAAACAGACAGTCTGACTGTAGCATCCACACTCACTGCAGGCAGACAGGACAAAACACAAATAATTACATCTCAGATGGCACTAAAACAGTCACACCCCATGTGGGATCATTTCAAGGTTACAGCAAACATAAGAGAATTGATATCACTTATCAAGGCTCCAAAAAATCTAGAGGAACCATTGTGCCTCTGAAAAACTAATCAAGAATCTGGGAGATGGGACAATTAACACCTCATTGAAATCAGTTTGACAAACACAAGGAGATGTCCAGAAACCAATCAAAGCTAAAGCACACAAGACAATGGGACCATATAATGTAATCAAAAACAGAACTGTAACCAATTCAAAGTAATAACATAATATCCTGATGTAAATGTAACACTTTGTAATGAAAAGAAAGGGTATAAGTATCTGTAAGGACCAATGTTCATTAGAGTAGCTCAGAAGGAAGCTGTAGTTACAGCCATGAGTTTTGCTCTCCCTCATGCATGTTTTTTTAAAGACATTTTTGTTGAAGTTCTACACAGTCTCAGAAGACTCAGTTCATTCATTCCCTCCTGCACATTCATCCATGAAAGTCTATTCAATATATATACATCACTGCAAGTATTTAATCCCTCATAAAAACAAACATGTGTATTCATAATCCACATCATAGACAGCTAATAATTTAATCACCTCTTTGCCAGTCAAGATATGTATTTACAATCCCCCCAGCCCCATCATGATCATGAAGGGTTGTGAAAACAGTCAAACATTAATAATGCTAGAATGAAAGCACATAGGGCATGTAAACAAGCAGCTACTGAACTTGTAGGGACAGCTTTTATTTTACTCTCATAGACAGGCAAACAGATTCTCTCAATTTTTAAAGGGCTGACCATTTAAATAGCTTAACAGCTTGTCACTGCCACAACCCATATCTACCCTCCATCAGCATTTACCATTCTTCCAAAGATTTATAGCTCATAAGAAATAGGTGAAAGCCATTGCTGCAATGCAAGTGAAATTTGTTTAAACTCAACATTGAGTTCAAATGACCCTGTTGAGTTCTGGATTCCCACAGGCATGTATCATATCCAGCCCACTTTTCTCCATCCCCCGGTAAAAGTTGTTTCCGCCTGAGGGGAGCAGATCTTCCAGATCTGCAGTCCATGCACCATTCTGGATTTTCAGCAAAATCCATGAGTTAATGACTTTTCTTCCGAAATAGCAAAAAAAGAGATGTACCAAGTTTAAAGCAATTGCAAAGCAGGGAAGGTGGAGTAAGGAGGAAAATGTGCGAAAGAGGAGGTCTGTGTTTGGGCGGAAAACGGAGAATATAAACGACAAAATAGATGATGGTGTAAAGCAAGGGTGAATGGTAATGGGATAAGTGGAGAACAAAAGATGTGACTGGAGGAGGTGTAAATGGGAAAATGCAGTATCAACGCCAGCAGCTATCATCAAATAGCAAAGAAGCAAAAAATAAACAAAAGAAAAATGTGAACAGATGAGGAAGGTATTCAGTTCTTCAGCTATTCAGAGTGTCTGAGCACAGAGGGAGACAAGGCTTGAATGTGATAACTTGTCACTGAGTGCTAATGTGAGAATCCGGCGCAGGTCGGGATATAGCGTGGAAGGAAATGGAGGTGCTGTTATTTAGATATGTTTTTCAGCCTCCAGGAAATCATGTGAGTGCAAGGATTTAATTAGATGATCAGGTAGCTAATTGCCTGATGTGTGTTTAATATTATATCCCTCTAAACGTAGGCCACAGTTTAAACCATTACTGGAGGGACATGAGTATTGCATTAAATTTATACATTATCTGGTTAAACTATTTTGTGTAAATCCAGAAAAATGTTGAGTGATATTTCTAAATTTGAAAACTAATAGGTTAAACTAAATACAATAAAGATACCAGGACAGGCAATGCGTTTCAGCTGCTGCTTATGGGGATAAGTGGACACTAATCCACATCTGCAGTAAGTGTCTACAGCTTGAAGTACTTCTGCTTGAGAAACTTCTGGACTCCCAACTTTGGACACTGTGACAGATCAGAGAGGTGGAAAGTTACCTAGAATCTTTGCTCATGTAGGCAGTCACACCCCTTAGACAAGGCACTTCAGATTTGGTCTGTGGTTAGAGTCAGGAGGATGTGGCCCAAATGAGGCAGGTATGGGGATCCAGAATGTAGTAATACAGGAACCTTAGCTCTTCTAAAGGTTCAACAGGATAAAGATCTAGCAACTTGTGTGGATGAAAGCAGGTAATATTTGGGTGATGATCAAACTGACCACAGCACAGTAGTGCAGAAGTTATTCAAGTCTATTTTAAAAAAATGACTGTTGTTGGTAGGGGATGGGATAGTAAGGGAGATAGATGATGTTCTCTCCAACTGAGAGCACCTGTCCCAAAAATAGTGTTGCTTGTGCAGTGCCAGGGTTAAGAACATTTCCTCAAGGCTGTAAAGAAACTTGTTGTGGGAGAGAAAGGATCTGGCATAGTTAAAGACTCCTTATTGAAATGAATGCGGTATTTATAACAAGATGCATGAATTGATAGCACAAATGGAGTATGATGCAATTGCTGTCACATAGACATGGGTGCAAAGTGACCATGGCCAGGGCATGAATATTCAAAGTTATCTGACATTTTGGAAGGGCAGGTTTAAAAGAAAAGAAAATGAGATGACTCTGTTAATAAAGGATAAGATCAATACACTAATGAGAAACAATCTTAGTTCAGAGAATCAAAATGTAGAGTCAGTTTAGGTGGAGATAAGAAATAGCAAAGGAAATAATTCATTGGTGGGAGTGGATTATAGTCACCCTGACAGTAGCTACATTATAGGACAAAGTATGCACCTAGAAATAATGAGGGATTGTAAGAAAGGTAATGAAATAATTGTGAGAGAATTTAACATTCATACCCATTGGACAAATCAAACTGGCAATGCAGTTTGGAGTATGTGCTCATAGTGTGTACTTGTGACAGTGTATTAGGACAATACATCCAGAATCAATCAGGGAACCTGGTAATGTGCCATCAGACATAATTAATTAATGGTCTCATTGTAAATGATCCCCTCGGTAAGAGTGATCATAACATGGGAAATTTTGGATTAAGTTTGAGGGTAAGAATTGTGGGCCTGAAACTTGATGCGATCAAATTAATTCTGGTGCTGAGGAAGTAAATCTGATATGCACAAGCTACTTCCAAATTGTTCGCCTTTAGTTTTAAGAGTAATGACAAGACATACTGTCCCCAGAGGAAGTGAAGATGTTCAAAAAAATCAAGGAGGTTAACTAAATTGAACAGGAATTGTTAAGCAGGTCCATGGTAGCAGATGAGTAATGACATGTGGAAGATGTAAATAAGATAATTGGTGGTCCCTGATTGCTGGGTGTAAGATTTTGGTCATGGTATTATATTTCTAGGGATTTTGTGCCGGGTCAACTAATTTGTAAGGTAGCCAATTTTTAAATAGTTCAGTTTGAATTTCTGTTCGACAGTTAAGGTAATTGGGAAACAGGAAGACAGTTACCTGTAAGCAACCATACTCATATGTGGTTTCTGACTTTGATGACACCTCTGAGTCTGAATTCAAGAAGTCTGCTTTGAACAGATAAAATGGTTGACTTGAATAGTTTGAACTGAGGATGACACATTTTTAAACAACCATGTGTTAATTGAATTATTTTGTTCCAGAGGGAAACCTTAATTTTCTGACATTATGGTAGGAAGTGCTTTAAACATTTGAACTTAACGGGTCCTATTTTGCCATTTGTTTCTAAGTGCTAGGTGGACTTGAAATTGGGATTGTTTCAGATCCGACTTTTAGGCCCGTTCTGAGGTGCCCCCATACGCACTCTGCCTGAAAAAATATCAGCGCGTCTGAATCACGCTGCACAAGCCTGTGGGCGGGGCTTAACGCATCCAAAACCCTGCAGCTCCAATCGGCGCCTCCAACTCCACATGCACAAAAGAAAAGATAGAATAACGCTTCCCTGCCACTTCCCTCCCAGACTGGATAATGGCTCTCTCTGGCCCCCACAGACATTGCCCCACCCCCACAACATTACTGACTCCCATATTCCTCACCCCCGCCACCCAGATCAATTGCAGGCCCCTCCCCCCTCCAATCTCAGGCAGAGTGGCAGCGGACCCCCCCTTCCCCGATGTAATCTTCATTGTGCTTTGTTCTATGTTCAATGGAGAAATATGAATCACATTTTTTGCTCCCGGGTTCCTCTCCCTCCCTTGCACTTAACCTTGTGTCCTTGCAGGGACAGATCCGGATGCCCTGGGGCCATCTGGCACCGAGGCCCCCACTGTGGCTGCTGCCCATCCTGCTCCAGACAGTTTGGATGAGTCCTTGGAGGGAGTGGGTGAAGGCACCTTTTTGGTGTCAGTTTCCACTTTGTAGTTCACCATCCCAGATACTGACGCGTCAGTGGGTCCAGTTAGCGATGAGTCTTCTGGGTCACCCTCTGGTGAGCACGACACATCTGATAATGTACATTGGGTGGAGGAGGGAACATCCAAGGCCTCTGGCATGCAGGGGCCTGCCAAGGCGAGGACTCAGCTGGCCCCAGGCTACATACTGGATCACATCTCCCTCAGCTGCAGGACATACAGCAACAAAGCCAAGGAATGCAAGAGGGGCTGACGGCCACACTGGACCGACTGCGAGGCTGTTGGGAGAAGCCCCAAAGCTTTCAGACGGACCAGCTATTGCCTGTCTTGCATGTTCCCAGGCCAACACTGTAAGGGTGGTGTCTGCAGTGGAAAGCCTGGGGCAGGTTCATCATAAGTGGCAGGGTCCAAGCGATGGCCGAGCCATAGCAGGCCACGTCGGAGTCCCAGAGGGCCGTGGCTGAGTTAGAGCAAGCCACAGCTGAGGAACTGAACATGATTCTTGAGATTCTGCTCTCCATGGCTGAGAGACTCAAGAGCTTGCAGGAGATCCAGCGGGACATCGCTGAGACAAAGCAAGTTATGGCAGCAGCCCTTGAGAACATGGCCCAGTCGCAGAGTGTCATGGCTGAGGGGCTGCAGAGCATGTCCTAATCTCAGAGGGCACTTGCAGCAGCCAATTCAGGTGGCCATCGCAGAGGGCTTGACCACCATGGGTAGGACGCAGGTGATCGTCCAGTACTGGCAGGGCCAGGTGACGCTGGAGCTTCTGGAGCTCACTGCAGAAGCACTGCCATCCCATAGAGTGACCCAGGGGCCCACAGGAACCCCAGGGATGGAGGAAGGGCTTGAGCCTATGCCGGTGTCTTCCAGCTAGGGGTCTGTGGCTGTGGCTGCATCTTCTGACTCCCCCCTTCCTGACACCCAGGCATCTCAGGGGCAGCGGGACGAAGAGGGTTTCGTGGAAACGTCCCAGACTCCTGGAAGGTAGCCAGGGCCCTCAAGGTCACGAACCTCCAGAGGACGTCCGCCATACGCATCACAGGCAATGGGGTGAGGTAGGCAGCTGGCCCCCTCCACCTCCTGGAGAGTCACTGAGACGTAGTTGTAGGCCACATAAGGTTAGGAAGTTATAGTTGCACTAAGATGGCACAGGTAAAGGGCTGCACTAGTTAGATAGATCTTTAAACACCCTAACGTTTTCCATTCACGCATTTTTAAGTTAGAGCTTTTTACTTAAACACCTTCATTGTAATCATTAAATGTTTTTCTCACAACCCACCTGTGACTGATTTGTCTCGAATAGGAATCCTCTTTCATTGATGATTGACAGAGGGATGCTTCATGTTGATGTCAGTTGGGGAGGCCCCTCAATGCTGTGCCACTGAGAAAAGGAACCCACGAGCGACTCCCTCACATCCCCTAATCCATTCCCTCCAGGGCCCAGTATGGGGATTTCAGATCCCTTACCTACTACACAGACGTGGGTCCAGGTGCCAGCGTGCACGTGGAGCTCAGGTAGGAGTCAGACTAGTTTGCACCAGGGCATCATCATAATGGTGACTAGCGAGTTGTCATCACCCTCCTGTCTGCCATAAAACTCGCTAACACAGTGTACCCAGGCCCACCACTCTGGTGTGACGATATTGCAGGAGATAGAAGGACTTTGGGTGCGGGGGGAAATGGAGCCCACAGACACAAGCCCCTTGCAACTGAACCGCCTGGTGATCAGGATCTCCCAAGCCACCTTCGCATGCCTGATTCAAGCTGCCAGCTCTCCAGTGCCTGGGTGGTGTTGGTCGGCATGCTCTTTCTCTTCTTCCTCCTTCTCCTTGTCCTGAGCGGCCTCCTTCCCAGCGATGCCCAGCTGGTCGGTCTCTGCTCCCTCCTTCTTCTATGTCCCCCACTCTGGTCGAATGGCGGCCACCTCCTGCCTCTGGTGGTCATCTCCCTCTACTCCTGCAAGTGGTACGGCTTGGGCCTCCTGTGCCCGCAATTCTTCCTCCTGCTCCTCCTCCTCGGCTCCAGCAGCAATCAAAAGAATAGCAAGATCAATGGGTTGCATCGTAACAGCCATCTCGTCACTTTGAAGGGGGTAGGGTTGGAGATGGAGAGGAACATATGTGGAGGTTAAGGAATGCTGCTTTCCCCTAGCCCATTAACAGTCACTGTCCATGCTGCCCATTCCGCTACCCTCATGCTCCCAAGAATCACAGACCCCCCCATTCCCCCACCCACATGCTCCCCAGAATCACAGAACCGCATTCCCCCACCCACATGCTCTCCAGAATCACAGAACCCCCATTCTCCCACCCACATGCTCCCCAGTATCACAGCTCCTTAAAAAGTTCAGAGGCTGCAGCAGTACAATTTGCAAGGGCTTTGTGCACATCCTCTAGGACCCAGCAGCATCCACAAGACCCGAGGTCAGTGCTGAGACCTACGTCCGTGCGCTAATTGGACATTGGACACCCTGCTGAGCAACAGCCCCCACCCCCCAACACATTCGCAGAGCCCCCACTGACACGAGAAACAGAATAGCTGCAACAAAAGACCCCCGTAAACAGTAGAGAGCTGTTGGACACTAGGCACTTTCCTCCTCACTAACCCTCACTGATGGAGCACTCAAATCGGACTTATATGGAACATGTCTGTTTTGCGCCGATTCCAGGATTGGCGAACACTGTGGTAAAGGGGGAAGTGCTGGTAAAGTTGGGCGTGCAGCCCATTATTCAATTGAAATTCATGCAAATGCTTTAAATGGCCATCATGCCTGTTTCGGACATGGTCCCGATCGTGGCCATTTTCAGACCTTGGTAAAGGGGGAACCAGCGTGGAGGCAGGCGCGGATCATGCTCCTCACCTCATGCCTGGCTTTACAAAGTTTCCGTGCCCGAAAATGGACGCAACGCGATGCTCAAATCGGGTCCAATGGTTTTAGTGTTCTTAGCAACAGGTTAAAGTATGTTCATGTGAACATTTACAATTGCTGTACTATTGACAAAAGCATATGACATAATTTACACACTGGTAATCTGTATCTAAATGATACATGCATATATCTATACATGTATCTAAATGCATTTGTTTGCAGTAAAATGTAAACTTATGGGGCCAAAGGGAGTAAGACATAAAGCTATGTCTCAGTATATGACCCATGAAAGCAGTGGCTGCAAAGGTGGGGTGAATTTTACCTATAGCTAATAAAAGAGGGTAAGTTTGACTGTTGCCAAATAAAGGAGAAATATAGAGAATGAGAAATAAACGTTCGAAAATCAACATATTTGTTGCCAGGATGTCGAGATGCCGGTTTTGGGCTGGGTAGGGTACAGTAAGAAGTCTCACAACAGTAGGTTAAAGTCCAACAGGTTTATTTGGTATCACAAAAAGCTTTTGGAGCACTGCTCCTTCATCAGGTAATGAAGGAGCACCTGGTGAAGGGACAGCGCTCCGAAAACGTGTGATACCAAATAAACCTGTTGGACTTTAACCTACTGTGTGAAACTTCTTGCTGAACATATTTGTTGGCACAGTTTTGCCATCACTTCAAAGGTATACTTTTTCTGAGACATAGTTCGTCCTTACTTCTGAGACAGAAAAAAGTGGATTTAGGCTGTGCTGTCAGCATTCAAGGAATCACATGTCCTTGGAGGATGAAGTATTTCCAGGCTGCCTTCACTGCTTCTTTTGAGTATATTTTGCATTTTATTTAATAAATTCTGCTTAATTCACAAATACTAATCGTTCGTACCTTGCTAGGTCGAGCACACCTTTGCTGTAGATTAACCATTAATAATTTGTAATTTTATTGTAATTGAAATCCAAAAATCTTACATAGGTCTGGTTCACAAAGTCAAAAGAACTCAAACCACTTGACATCCACTGAGGTTGTGGAAAAACTGTGTTGAATCCTAGACACTTGCAAGGTATGAAAGGCTTTTGATTAGAGGTATCATGTGCTGCCTGGAACATATTTATTTACTACAGCCTTTCACCATTTTCTCAATGTATTTCACTCAGTCCAACACCCCATGTCATTATACCGAGATTGGACTCTAGGTCGGAATGTTCCAGCTGTTCATGCCCCGCCGCCGCTCCAAGTGAGAACAGAGAATTAGGCACCCAGCCAAATCTCCATTCACTGCAACGGGACCAGAAAATCCTGCCAGCAGGAACGGCTGGAAAATTCCTCCCCATGTAGGGTGAACTGGTCTACTCGACATAGACAGGGGAATTTTCCCGTCCCTCCCATCACGGAATCGTATCAGCCGGGGGCAGCACGATGGCACAGTGGTTAGTACTGCTGTCTCACAGTGCCAGGGACCCAGATTCAATTCTGGCCTCGGGCTGCTGTCTGTGTGGAGTTTGTACCTTTTCCCCGTCTCTGCGTGGGTTTCCTCTTGGGTGCTCCAATTTCCTCCCACAGGCCAAAGATGTGCGGGCTAGGTGGATTGGCCATGATAAATTGCCCCTTAGTGTCAGAGGGATGAGCAGGGTAAATATATGGGGCTACAGGAATATGGCCTGGGTGGGATTGTGGTCAGTGCAGACATGATGGACTGAATGGCCTCCTTCTACACTGTAGGAATTCTACGATTCTATTCTATGATGGTGCTGGGGTTGGGGGGGGGGTGCAATGGGGGGTTGGGGGGGGGGGGTTTGTGGGAGGGAGGTGTCCCATGCAAAGGTCTGTTGACCTTGGGCTGGATTTTCCGGTTCCAGGGTGAGCACGGCTGGAGTCCAGAGACCAAGGAAAGGATTGTCTGAATTTCAGCACTTTTGTTATTCTAGCTTCAGAAAGTGCTTTTTTTCTAAATCAATGAATTATTATTTTGAATCTATATTGCTCCTATCTAAATTTATCTTAAAATTCATTATTCATCCCAATATATCTCATGCAAAATAGTTGATCAGATTTTAGCCTTTATTACTGGGTTGTTAAGTATTGCCTGGATGGAACATGCAAAGAAATATTAGGGTTACAGAATCTATTATCTTCCATTGATTCAACTGAAAGGAAAACCAGGTAGCTTTTATTTCTAGCATACAATCTTCCCATTTGAATTTCCATTCACCAAGGGGATAAAGACAACAATCTACACAATTGCTTTTCTGTGTTTATCAGATATTTCAGGGATATATAATGAGCAGTCAATACTACTACTTGTATCATGTTCAGCAGCAGAAGAATACATTTGAAGATCAGTCAATTCATACACCAGATTTATTTTTGATTCAGGATGACCACCAATGTACCTACAGAGGCTGTCCTTGCACTTAGCATGAATAATCGTGTTCAGAGAAATATGAATGATGAGATTCCACTAACATAGGGATGGCTGTTGTGAGAAAGGGAATTGCTTTTATAGGCATTGTTTGTCAAGTCTAACATTTGGCACAGGGAGCTTCATTCAGCATCCCTCTGTGCAATACCTGACCTGGGAGTATTTTATACTGACATTAAGTGCCCAAAATAGCAAAAAGTATTTCATTCTGCAGCAATAACTCTTTTTTTTATTGAGCACAAAAACTGAACTAATAAATCAAGATGAGAATTTAATGCTTTTATGATTGGATTCAAACAAATGCTTTAAATGAGTGGCAGTTCTTCTCAAACTGTCGTATAATCAGATCCCTGAACCACGTTAATAGTGCATTCCTTTTCAATGGAACACAAGAATGAATGTCAATTACATCAATGAAAAAGACGGACAGGCACCAATATGGTTGAGAAAAATTAAAGCCCCCTGACTATTTTTTGAATATTTTGTCCACTTTAAAAATCAGTGGACAGAATTGGATTCACTTTGGGTCATAAATAACTTGTTTACACCATGATGAGCATTGCAAAGTAAAATAACTTTCCTATTTTCAGCAATGTCAACTTTAATATAATTTAATCTTCTGCATCATGCATTCTAGCCTGGGACAGGCATCAATCTTTAATATGTACCACAGAACTGCCCTCTGTCAGTTCAGAATGATTTTCAGCAGCTGACAGACACTTTATCCAGAGGCTTCAATCTACCTGTTACATAACTTCAATTGTTTTGAAGTTATGTAACAGGTAGATAGAGATAAGTTCCTGCAAATTAGACAATTAGTGTCAAAAATAAAAAAAACTATATATTATTGCGGGGAGATACGCTTTCTGATATTAACCACAAGTGTTGACCATTTTAAACTTTGTCCAGGTGGATAGCATTGATATTTTTGATTTAAACTGCTGATTGTAATAATTCCTTGGTGTAAATTCCATTGTGTGTTGTACATTTTAGCCCACTGAGCTCTGCCGGTGTGGAAATTTGATCCAATGAAATTATATGCCTCAGCAGTTGGCAAGACATTTCATTCTGCAGTATGCATTTGGAATTATATTCTACAATTCGATCTGTCACATTTCTCAGAGGATCAGATCAAATTCTAAGAGTCCTCATTCCGAAATGCTGCTAGGCAGACTGTTAAAAATTGGTTTCAACAACTCCAAAGCCCAGTTTTAATGATAGGTCACTGGTTTCCCCATTCACTGATTGAGAAACATATTGTGAGAGAGGGTTGTAATGGAGAAACAAAGCTTTATTCTATTGAATTGACAGGCTTCCTGTGTTGGTTTCCAGCTCTAAAAGAAAAATAAGTGAAAATTAATTTTTAGGTGAAAAGTTGAACAAAGAATCTGCGAGCAAGGGCAGAATTTTCCCATCCCGCCCACCACGGGAATCATAGCGGACAGGGGTGGACCATGCAAAGGTCCATTGACCTCCGGCGGGGATTTCCAGCCTTGGGGTGAGTGTGGCTGGAAAATCCTGCCCCAAGTGTCTATAATAACAGGTATGTAAATGGGTGGGCGCGATCTGACTAGCCATTCACGCCCTGCTACTGCTGCAAGTGAGGGCGGAGAATTTGGCGCTCAGCCAAATTTCCGTTCACACCAGTGGAACCGGAAATTCCCGCTGGCGTGAACGGCCAGAAAATTCCACCTGATATATTTGCATATCACACATTGTTACACTGAAATAATTAGAATTCATTAATTTATTTTGATTGTAAAAATATCGTAAACTTTATTGCAGTGATAGATAAAAAAGTCAAAGTGTTGGTCTGAATTTTCAGGATGGTGAATACTTGGCGTCTGTCATCTGGTAAGTCAGTGGGGACACATCAAATGAGCATTGATTGGCAGCAGGCAAGACTTCCGTCTGCATGGTCTCTGGTTCATGATAGGAGGGCGCCCTCAGTCTGGGGGCCTTTTGATGGAGGTGCTCCACTTCTTCCCACCCAAGATCAAGGGTGAGAACTTTTTCTGTTCCCTACCTTTGGTGGGGGATGTGATATATATATATATGTTGGCGTTTGGGGTGTGGACTGTTCCTTTAAAAGTACGGGTCTGCTGATCCCTGGGCTATTAGCTCCGCCCATTGTGGGACCCTGTTGGACAGTCTTAGATCTGACTGCGAATGAGTACACACCTTCAGTAAACAGCTCTTAGCATTGAAGTATTCAAGCCTATCTCATGATTTTTTATGCTCCTCAGTCCACAGGGGCATTGATAATAGGGAGAATCGTAAAATTCCAGCTGATGATCTTCCTTTCATGGGTAAAGTTAAAGTACCATGTGTACGTAATACACTGTGGCTTGAATTTTGAGGCGGCAAAGCAATGGGGATGACCATTCATTGTGATTACAGCTGCCCATATATTTGTAAAGTGCCACTTTCAAGTTACCAGATATCCTTTTCTGCTCAGCTCCCTCCACAGGACCTTGGCTGGTGTGGTTTTGTAGGGTAGCACCAGCATTTCTCTTAGACCAATCAGATTGAACAATCCTCACAGACAGACATGCTGCGGAATTTGACTGCTTAATTGGAGGAGGAGGTCTCGCTGCAGAAGGCCCTCCCCTCCAAATGTCTACAGAGCGTACTTCTCCTACTTCCACCTTGGCCAGGAGTATTTCCTTATTTACACAGGAGGCAGCCACAGAACTGTGCTACCTCCTTCAACAGGGCCTGCAGCTTCACAGCAGCTCGAGACTTTTATGGTCACTGCTGCTCCCAACGTCCACGCAACTGGATCCTTCAAGACTGAAGCAGGTGATATTGATCTACGAGGTCCTGTACACCAGAAGAGGAGACTTCATTTAATTCTCTCCAACCAGGGAGAAGTAAGATGCATGGACTTAGGATGTTGTCAAGATTGTGGCATTCCAAATGGTTTTGGGAGTCATTCGGTGCATGTGTATGACTTTGTGGGCCCCACATGTAAACGTGCCATTTTATCATAACTAGAAAGGGTGCCAATCCATTAAAGTGTAAGTGGTTTGTCACCACGTCCTGACTATCATTTTGGTGATTGCCAATTATTCTGGCAGCAACCAAAATACGAACCTCCTGAGACAGTCTACATTCCTATGATCAGGCCATCATAAAAGTTGGCTGCTTGGAGATACCTGTCTAACATGGCTCCTGACTCACCTCTTCAATGTGAAGACAATGCACCAGCACGAGCTTGGTGTGAGACAGGCATCATCGGTGAGAGTAAGGCTGAGTATTTGAATATTGGACCTGAATCCTGACTGCCAGGGAGTGCTGACAGATGAGTGCGCATTGCACTGAGCAGTGGGAAATATTGTTGGAGTGGTGGATAGGGTGCATTTACAGACCTTGAAGCATGAGATCGTTGAACTTTTTATGGCATTGCTGGCAGATCCTTGGGCAAGATTCTGGAAATTAAATCCTTGGCCACCCTGGTCCCATTCACTTCTCAGAGTACCTACTGGCCTCCCATGAAAACATAGCCTCTCTCCTCCTGTCAACCTGCTGATTCCTAGGCCTCCAGCACTATCTCGGAGAATTTTGATTTTAATTTGATTTGATTTGATTTATTATTATCATATGGTCAGTGCTGACTCGATGGGCCGAATGGCCTCTTTCTGTACTGTAGGGTTTCTATGATTTCTATGATTTCTATGTATTGGGAGAGATTGAGAAGTATTGTTTCTTGCGCGTTATACAGACAATAACATACCATTCATAGATTATATAGGGGAGATGGAAAGGATAGGGCGCAGAATACATTGTCGCAGTTACAAATAGGGTGAAGAGAAAGGTCAGCTTAATATATAATAGGTCCATTCAAAAATCTGATGGCAGCAGGGAAGAAGCTGTTCTTGAGTAGGTTGGTACATGAAGCTCTCTCTTTTGCCTGTTTCTCTATCTGGTGCTCTTTTCCTTAAAGCCACTCCATGCAGTCAGCAGTAACTACAGTATAAAAATCTTTTAAGAAGGTCAGGCTCTATTTAAGATGTATAGGTTGGCTGAAACGTGTGCGAACCTGGCAGCCTGATGAGCCCCAGTTGAGCATTCAACTAGATAGCAGCACAGGTCATAATAAACTGAACACAATGGGCAGGATTTCAAGGGACACCCCCACCTGATGGGATATTACATTTCCATGAAGTAAATGAGTATTTAAATGGCCCACCACATCTGCTGGCAGCAGACAACACCATTGTGTGGCTGTAACATCCTTGCCTACATTCCTCCAGGTGCTGGCATAAGACTTGCATGCTGCCTGCCTTAATGGGCAGACAGCATGCCTTAATGACAGCGCAGAGTCACTGAGCAGAGACTGATAGCCAGGTTCCGCACACACGAGGACGGCCTCAACCAGGATATTGGGTTCATGTCACACTATCTGTAACCCCCACAACCTGCCTGGATGTGCAAAATCTCACTTGCTGTCCTGTCTGGAGACAATGCACATCTCTTTCACCTGTGCTCAATGCTCTCTTCACTCACATTGTCTGTACCTTTAAGACTTGATTAGCTGTAAAGACTCACATTCCAATCATTATTCATGTAAATTGAGTTTGTGTCTTTGTGCCCTGTTTGTGATCAGAACTCCCACCCACCTGACAAAGGGAGAGCCTGTTCTGAAAGCTAGTGGCATTTGCTACCAAATAAACCTGTTTGCTACCAAATAAACCAAATCCACCAGGACTTTAACCTGGTGTTGTCAGACTTCTTACTGTGTTTACCCCAGTCCAACGACAGCATCTCCACAGCATGCCTTAATGGGACCCATTGCTAGTTCATTGTGAATTGCAAACCCCTTGCACCTGCAAATGGAAGTAATCCAATTCTTAACCTGTAAAGTGTAAATTAGAATATTTAACTCAATGTAACACAATGTAAAGCAAAATGTGAGAGAGATAAAGAGATAGAAAGAAAAAAAGTTGATAAAAAATTAAATCTCCAACAAGGAATAAAATTTCACGCTTGTAAAATTAAATTTTTGTAGCCAGAGAAGTTGCTTGACACTAATTAATACTTAACACGCTATTAAAAATTCACTTACACATGAAAGTAGCAGCTCAAATTTTTTCTGGTGTGTTTAGAGAAAGTTTGCACCCTTCGTACATTTTAATGCCAAATCTATGATGAGATATTGGTTTGGAGCAACTTGTGGAGGAGAAGGACAAATCAGAGAGAGACTTCCAGTCTTCCCTGTTTGACTGTGGACGTGCGGAGGCTGGACATTGTCTAATTTACATTATAAAACAGTGAGTACTGCTTGCCTCACCATTATGTCTATTGAAAAATCTCAGCCAATATGTCAACATCCCAACATCCATCATATAAGGCGAGAAATACTGTGGATATAGATAGTTTTGTTGGCCCTTTAATATTAACTTCTTCCTGACACCGGCAACAAGTGCCAGGTACAGAATGTAATCTCATGGTAATTTGTCTGGTGCTCATAGCCTCAGTCTGTTTTGCAAAACAACTTGCAGAATAAGAGGTGGAATTTTGATGGATAATCCTGCGTAAACAACAGTAGGAAAATAATGCTGCAACATTTTGTTCAAAACTGCCAAAAGTACAAGTAACTTTGATCACAGAAGTGAAGAGAATGCTTCTAACAGAAATTGTGGAACAAATCAACTTCAATCCAGTGTGGTCAATCCTGCCAGAGATCATTGTTTACTTCCTCATGCTAATACCATCAGAGTGAGAAGGTTAAGGAAGCAAAGTCCCCTCCATTTAAATGCTATGGGAGTTTGGTTATGAAATCCATGCTTACTAAGGATGAAATCTGTGCTAAGATTAACTGGGACTATCGTACAAAGAACCCTCAGTTTCTGTCGCAACGCTACTGACTTCTTACAGAAACTCAGCATTCATGGAGCAGTTGAACCAGGAACACTCCTCATCACAATGGATGTCTCGGCACTCTACACCAGCATCTCTCACAACAATAGCATTGCTGCAACTGCCTCAGTACTCAACGCCGACAACTGCCAATCTCCAGATGCGATTCTACAACTCATTCGCTTCATCCTGAATCACGATGTCTTCACCTTCAACAACTAGGCATAAAATGGTTCGGCACAGACAAGAAGGGCCAAAAGGCCTGTTTCTGAGCTGTAATTTTCTATGGTTCTATGGTTCTAACCAGTTTTTCATCCAGACACATGGAACAGCCATGGGGACCAAAATCGCACCTCAATATGCCAACATCTTCGAACAAGACTTCTTCACCGTACAGGAACTTCAACCGACACTATACACTAGATACATTGATGACATTTTGTTCCTTTGGACTCATGGCGAACAATCATTGAAAGAACTACATGATGACATCAACAAGTTCCATCCCACCATCAGACTCACCATGGACTACTCTCCAGAATCGGTTGCATTCTTGGATACGTGCATCTC
This sequence comes from Mustelus asterias, assembly GCF_964213995.1. Classification (NCBI taxonomy): domain Eukaryota; kingdom Metazoa; phylum Chordata; class Chondrichthyes; order Carcharhiniformes; family Triakidae; genus Mustelus; species Mustelus asterias. The sequence continues at coordinate 91,543,730 of NC_135804.1, forward strand.
CATCAAGGTCACAGTCACCTCAGCACTTCACTGTACCGCAAGCCCACGGATAACCTCATGATGCTCCACTTCTCCAGCTTCCACCCTAAACACGTTAAAGAAGCCATTCCCTATGGACAAGCCCTCCGTATACACAGGATCTGCTCAGATCAGGAGGATTGCAACAGACACCTACAGACGCTGAAAGACGCCCTCGTAAGAACAGGATATGGCGCACAACTCATCGATTGACAGTTACGACGTGCCACAATGAAAAACTGCACAGACCTCCTCAGAAGACAAACACGGGACACGGCGGACAGAGAACCCTTTGTCGTCCAGTACTTCCCTGGAGCGGAGAAGCTATGACATCTTCTCCGGAGCCTTCAACATGTCATCGATGAAGACGAACATCTCACCAAGGCCATCCCCACACCTCCACTACTTGCAAAATAAGAGGTGGAATTTTGATGGATAATCCTGGAATTTTGATGGTACGTGGTACATACACTTGTGACTCGGCCAACATTGTCTACCTGATACGTTGCAGGAAAGGACGTCCCGAGGCATGGTACATTGGCGAGACCATGCAGATGCTACGACAACGGCTGAATGGACACCACTCAGCAATCACCAGGCAGGAGAGTTCCCTTCCTGTCGGGAAACACTTCAACAGTCAAGGGCATTCAGCCTCTGATCTTAGGGTAAGCGTTCTCCAAGGCGGCCTTCATGGCACACGACAATGCAGAATCGCTGAGCAGGAACTGATAGCCAGTGGTTAGCACTGCTGCTTCACAGCTCCAGGGTCCCGGGTTCGATTCCCGGCTCGGGTCACTGTCTGTGTGGAGTTTGCACATTCTCCTCGTGTCTGCGTGGGTTTCCTCCGGGTGCTCCGGTTTCCTCCCACAGTCCAAAGATGTGCGGGTTAGGTTGATTGGCCAGGTTAAAAAAAAAATTGCCCCTTAGAGTCCTGGGATGCGTAGGTTAGAGGGATTAGCGGGTAAATATGTGGGGATAGGGCCTGGGTGGGATTGTGGTCGGTGCAGACTCGATGGGCCGAATGGCCTCCTTCTGCACTGTAGGGTTTCTATGATTTCTATGAAGTTCCGCACACATAAGGACGGCCTCACCCGGGATCTTGGGTTCATGTCATACTATCCCCCACGACTTGCCTGGGTTTGCAAAATCTCACTAACTGTCCTGGCTGGAGACAATTCACACCTCTTTAACCTGTGCTTAATTCTCTCTCCATTCACATTGTCTGCATCTGTAAAGACTTGATTATCTGTTAAGACTCACATTCCAACCATTATCTTGTAAATTAATTTGTGTCTATATATGCCCTGTTTGTGAACTGAACTCTTCACTCACCTGATGAAGGGGCAATGCTCCGAAAGCTCGTGCTACCAAATAAACCTGTTGGACTTTAACTTGGTGTTGTGAGACTACTTACTGGGACTAGGGTAGATATGGTGTTCTGTTACAACTGCTAGAATAGACCCTGCAAATTGTGTGAAAGTCATTTGGATGATGGAACTAAGTGCCCTACCCTGAGGCAAGCTTGAAAGCATTTAATTGGGCAGTAGGAGAAGGGTGGTTGGCCTTTCTGCTCTGTTAATAATTGAGTCTCTTAAGTAAGTCACCACACAGGAAGCCCGAAAAGCAAACATTGTTGGGGTGCTTTCAGGCTCCTAGGGGTGGATCCCTCATTCAAACATACTCAATGCCTGATCAGGAAGGAGGGACCCAGTGAGAGCTATTCTACTGCCCTTGTAGCTGACTCCTCTCCTCTCAACACTCATCCCGTCCTCACTCACCCTGGGCCTTAGGTCCCTCTGTGATCCTACGTCTCTAATGGTTGCATTATTAGCAATGGTCACTGCTCCCACTGTCGCTGCTGCAATGCAAATTTGAGAGTCTCTGATTGGACAGCAGCTCTCAACGGTACAGTTGCTGCCCTCAGCTACCTTGATAAGGCAAGGCTTGCTGCTGGCCACTTCAGTGCCCGAATGGCACTTAATTCGGTGGGCCTTGCTGAAAGGAGGCAATGTGGAGCTCTCATTGACTCTTCAGCGGGCAAGTCCTCTCATCTGCTATGATAAATACTGCCCAACATAACACTTGAGCAAGATCAATCTTTAAACGTACGTGTGTAAGATTGAGAAAGAATTTAAGTCAAACCATTACAATGGACCATTCAATATTATTTGCTGTCATTGTCAACACAAATATGCAGAATTTAACTATTTTGTTAGTTATATCATGCAGACAATTGAGATTATGCTCATGTGTATATAGTTGAAGCTGAACCAAATGAAATCAAAGATGTGGGTTGATATTTCGGTGCAGAAACTATTATATCAACATTCAGCAACAACAAAGACCAATAGAATATACTACATTCCTAATTCAACTAAAGCAATTAAATAAAATAATTCACAATGTATTTATTGTAAGAGAAAATAATTGAGAAGTTTGGTTTTGAAATAAATTCTAAATGAGGTGTAAGGCTGCACCAATATTAATATGATGTCTTAGAATTTGAGAATAATATTCCCACATCCCTTATAATTTCTCATGTCATTGAACATTTTCCATTCTGTGTTACATAACTTGCGACTAAAGGAGACTGTATACCAGGAGATAACAGCAAAATACTGTGGATGCTGGAAATCTGAAATAAGAACAGACAATGCTAAGAAAACTCATATGGACTCAAAACATTAATTATGTTTCTCCATCCACAGATGCTGCCAGACCTGTTGAGTTTTTCCACCATTTTCTGTTTTTACTTTCCATGAGGGAAGTGTGTTTCAACCTCATATGAAATTGGAAGGGAAGATTTTTACCATTATCTATTGGAAACATATTGGGCCCGATTTTACCAGAATTTCACACCCGTTTTTGGGTGCGAATTCGTGGTAAAGTTGGGCGTCGGGCCCAAAACGCGGTCCAGACCCGACACAAGGCCAATCGCGCCTTTACCAATGGCTGATCCGGGCGCCGATCTGGCGCGCCCCCGAATCGGCCAGCGGGCCGATTTAAATGAATTTGCATGCACTTAAATCGGCATAATGAAGCCTGCACCCAACTTACCCAAGGATTCCCACTTTACGAGGCTCCGATCCGATTGGCGCCCGCGCATTTACCGTGTTGCTGAATTCAGGTCCGATAGGGCTTCAACTCTGCAACTGAACCGCCGAATCGCCCCCGACCACCCTTCGCGGACTGCCCCCGCGAACCACCCCAGCAGCCCACCGCCCTGTGCCCCCGATCGGACCACGCTGGGATGCAGGCCCCGCCAGCAGCCCCCCTCCCCCACCCCGGATCAGACCCCCCCGGGCCCCCGACCTACCTTGATCGCTGGTGTCCGTCGAAAGCATCTTGCAATCCTGGATCCTGGCCTTGCACCGGCGGTCCTGATGGGCAGGATGACGTTGCTTCACTTCACTGGGGGGGGGGGGGGATGTGACATCTGTTCCCTGAGGGGGGGGGGGGGGGGATGTGACGTCTCTGCCCCTGGGGGGGCGGAGACATCACATCCCCCCTACCCTCCGCACCCCCCCCCCCCCCCCATCAGGGAAGAGACGTCACATCCCCCCCTCCTCCCCTCAGGGAACAGACGTCACATCCCCCCTATCCCCCCCCTCAGGGAAGAGACGTTACACCCCACCCCCTCCCCCACTCCACCAGAGAAAGTCAAAGGCAGTGCAGACAGCAGTGCTGTCAATGCTGCCTTTGACTTTCGCGCTCGGGCGCGCTGAGTGCTGACGGCTTCGAACTGCGCATGCGCAGGTCGGTGCTCCGACAGATGCAAATGCGCTAGGCCCCGCCCACTGGACCCGCGCCAAAAAAAGGCGTATGGGGGCACTGGAGTGCGGCTGCTGGGCGCGGGTCTGATTTACGACCGCACCCGGCACTTAGAGCCGATTTGGTAAATCGGCCCCATTATTTACTCAAGCATTTATGGTTTCATTTGAAAATACTTCCATGTTTCTACAGACAAGGATCATCAGAACTCAAGTTAACAGACTGCTAAATGCTGATATATCACATTTTTAAGATGAATTATCATCCCTCAGTGTAATAGCTCAACTGCAATCTGATCATGGTCACCAATGAGACCTCCAATTTAATTGTACTTCTCATCCACTCATTATCCTAATTACTATGTATTTTCTACTTAAATCAGACATCAAGGATGCTTAAATTTTTACACCAATGGTCATTGGCAACCAAGCGGTGACATGATAACATGGCTACAAAAAAGGTCACGAGTCAGAAGCATAGGAGTACTTGTTAGTGTTTGGAAACCCAGCACTTCTCTAGTTATGAAGTTCAAAGATAGGTCATTTTGGGGGGCGATGGTCTAGCGTTATTATCATTAGACTATTAATCCAGAAACTCAGGTAATGTTCTGGGGACCACAGTTCGAATCGCACCACGGTAGATGGTGGAATTTGAATTCAATTTAAAAAAATCTGGAATTAAGAATGTACTGATGACCATGAAACCAGTGTCAATTGTTGGAAAAACCCATCTGGTTTCACTAATGTCCATCTGCCATCCTTACCTCGTCTGGCTTACATGTGACTCCAGAGCCATAGTAATGTGGTTGACTCTCAACTAGACTCATGGTGAACAATCACTGAAACAACTCTATGATGACATCAACAAGTTCCATCCCACCATCAGACTCACCATGGACTACTCTCTAGAATCGGTTGCATTCTTGAACACACGCATCTCCATCAAGGACGGTCACCTCTGCATTTCACTGTACCGCAAGCCCACGGATAACCTCACGATGCTCCACTTCTCCATCCTAAACACGTTAAAGAAGCCATCCCCTACGGACAAGCCCTCCGTATACACAGGATCTGCTCAGATGAGGAGGATCGCAACAGACACCTCCAGACGCTGAAAGATGCCCTCATAAGAACAGGATATGGCGCTTGACTCATCAATCGACAGTTCCGATGTGCCACAGCGAAAAACCGCACCAACCTCCTCAGAAGACAAACACGGGACACGGCGGACAGAGTACCGTTCGTCGTCCAGTACTTCCCCGGAGCGGAGAAGCTACAACATCTTCTCTGGAGCCTTCAACATGTCATTGATGAAGATGAATATCTCGCCATGGCCATCCCCACACCCCCACTTCTTGCCTTCAAACAACCGCATAACCTCAAACAGACCATTGTCCGCAGCAAACTACCCAGCTTTCAGGAGAACAGTGACCACTACACCACACAACCTTGCCACAGCAACCTCTGCAAGATGTGCCGGATCATCGACACGGATGCCATCATCTCATGTGAGAACACCATCCACCAGGTACGCGGTACATGCTCTTGTAACTCGGCCAATGTTGTCTACCTGATACGCTGCAGGAAAGGGTGTCCCAAGGCATGGTACATTGGTGAGACCACGCAGACGCTACGACAACGGATGAATGAACACCGCTCAACAATCAACAGGCTCTTCCTGTTGGGGAACACTTCAGCGGTCACGGGCATTCGCCCTCTGAACTTCGGGTAAGTGTTCTCCAAGACGGCCTTCACGACAACGCAAAGTCGCTGAGCAGAGACTGATAGCCAAGTTCCACACACACGAGGACGGCCTCAACCGGGATCTTGGGTTCATGTCACACTATCTGTAACCCCCACGACTTGCCTGGGCTTGCAAAATCTCACTAACTGCCCTGGCTGGAGACAATACTCATCTCTTTAATCTGTGCTTAACCCTTTCTCCACTCACATTGTCTGTACCTTTCAGACTTGATTACCCGTAAAGACTTGCATTCCAGCCATTATTTTGTAAATTGAGTTTGTGTCTTTATATGCCCTGTTTGTGAACAGAACTCCCACTTACCTGACGAAAGAGCAGCGCTCCGAAAGCCAGTGGCTTTTTCTACCAAATAAACTTGTTGGACTTTAACCTGGTGTTGTGATACTTCTTACTGTGACTCTCAACTAGCCTGTGAAATCCTTCCTCGTGTTGGTCGTGTTGTAGCGTCACTTCATTTGAACCCAACTACAATTTCTACCAGAAGGAAGCATCAGTGAGATTTCAGCCAGGTCAACCCAACAGTGAAGAGATCAGGGCAAAAAGAGGCTCTAAAAAGATAAGAACAACACTCCACTGGGTCCCATAAGGAAAGATGAAGGGACCCTGCATGCTGCAAATATTTAGCCTTTCCTGATTCGAGAATACCCTTGCGATCACCCACCAGTCAATCTTATCATTTAATTATTGTCAGCATGTGGGCTTCTTCCTTGGCTTTCTCCTGCCTGGCATGGGAGGGAAACCAGCCAATGGGATATAAATGATGCACAGCAACTAATGGCCTGGGATTCACCCTGCCATGTCTGGATGGTAAATTAATTTATCAGCATGGTGTCTAGTAGAAACCCAGCTCGTGTTTAAGATTTTGAATTGGATACATTTTGAATTGGATATTTTTCATGTACATGTGTTCACACAATTCTTACAAATACATAGCACAAAGAAAATTTCAGATCATTTTTTTTTCACATGCACAAATGTGTACACACTTAGGACAATATTGTTCTTGGCAAGAGTTTCAGGATTTACTGCAAATTAAAATGTTGTTGTATTTTTCCATTAACAATTAAAAAAGTTTATCATCCTAATCATGCACTGATGAACATGTAATCAATTACTTATTATTCTGAAATAAATCTGTATTAAAATAATTAAAGTGCAATCAGTGATGTACAGAAAGAATGATCATCATTAATTATCTCCCATCGACACAAACATATCAAGGTGTGACAGAGTAAGAATATCAATAGTCAGAAATCAGAAAGTCTAACTTGAGTCCTAATGACAAGGCCCTCGCAGTTTAAACTACTTACAAAAGCTTTGCATGAGCTTTGCCGATGCTAAATTGGCACAAAGCTTCTTTCAAAATTCAGCTTGCTATCTCCTTATTCATGCAAGAAATAGATAGGTAAAAGTTGCATCTTATAATTCATGCCTTAAATTCCATCCATTTGTTAGCTTCCAGAATAGTATATAGACATTATGCAGTCATAGAGTCAGAGATATACAGCATGGAAACAGGCCCTTCAGCCCAACTCGTTCATGCCGACCAGGTTTTCTGAACTGAACTAGTCCCATTTGCCTGCATTTGGCCTATATCCCTCTAAGCCTTTCCTATCCATGTACCTGTCCAAATATCTATTAAATGTTGTAATTATATCCACCTCTACCACCCCCTCTGGCAGCTCATTTCATATGCGCACCACCCTCTGTGTGAAAAAGTTGCCCTTCAGATCCCTTTTAAATTTTTCCCCTGTCACCTTCAACCTATGCCCTCTAGTTTTGGACTCCCCTATCTTGGGGAAAAGGCCCTGGCTATTCACTTATCCATGCTCCTCATGATTTTACAAACCTCTATAAGGTCACCTTATCCCCGTATGCTCCAAGGAAAAAAGTTCCAGCCTATCCAGGCTCTCCATATAATTCAAACCTTCTAGTCATAGAATCATAGAATCCCCACAGTGCAGAAGGAAGATATTCAGCCCATTGAGGCTGCGCCAACAACAATCCCACCCAGGCCCTATCCCCGTAACCCCACGTTTACCCTGCTGATCTCCCTGACATTAAGGGGCAATTTACCATGGCCAATCAACCTATCGCACAGATCTTTGGAGTGTGAGAGGAAACCGGAGCACCCGGAGGAAACCCACGCAGACACGGGAGAATGTGCAAGCTCCACACAGTCACCCGACGTATTAACCCTAGATTCTCATCCAAATCATTAATATTAATGACAAACAACAGTGGACCCAGCACCGATTCCCACGACACCACTGGTCACAGGCCTCCAACCTGAAAAACAACCCTCTACCACCACCTTCTGTCTCCTACCGGCAAATCAATTTTGTATCCAATTGACTAGTTCTCCCTGGATCCCATGTGATCTAACCTTACTGACCAGTCTATCATGTGGTACCTTGTCGAAGGCCTTGCTAAACTACATGTAGACAATGTCTACTGCAGTGCCCTCATCTATTTTCTTGGTCACCCCTTCAAAATACTCTTATCAAATTTAGATAACAAAATTTCCCATGGACTAAGCTGTGCTGTCTATCCCTAATCAGTCCTTACCTTTCCAAATGCATGTAGATCCTGTCTCTCAAAATCCCCTCCAACAACTTACTCACCACTGACTTTAGGCTCACTGGTCTGTAGTTGCCTGGCTTTTCTCTGCTGCCTTTCTTAAATAACGGCACAACGTTTGCCTCCTTCCAGTCTTCTGGCACATCACCCATGGCTGTCGCTGATACAAATATCTCCGTTAGGAGCCTTGCAATTTCTTCCCTACCTTCCCACAAAGTCCTAGGATACACTTGATCAGGTCCCAGGGATTTATCTACCTTTATGCATTTTAAGATCTTCAGCATCTCCTCTTCTGTAATGTGGACGTTTTTTAAGACATCACCATTTACTTTCCCGAGTTCCCTAACTTCTATGTCTTTCTCCATGGTAAATACTGATGATTAAAACCACAACAGGATCCCTACTCATTTATAAAAGTATCACAAGTTATAATTCTGCCTTATATCATTTTGTTTGGTTCAGCCTCAGCCACTTGCCAAGGATTAGCAGCAAGGGAATGGAGTTTGTGGTGGGGACCAAGGCCTATGGCTTCACTCTTCCTAATATTTAATTGGAAGGAAGTTATGCTCAACCAGCACTGGAAGTGGAACGATGAGGAGGTAGTGAGGCAAAGCTGACATCATCAACCTACATGCAAAAACTGATGCCATGTTTTCAGATGCTGAGGACCATTATGTAGATGAGAACTAGGAGGGGGGTCAAAGATAGATTCTTGGGGGACACAAGAGCTAACAGTTTTGGAATAGGAAGAGCCACTGCCAGGCTATGTCCGGCTGAGTCTCACTCAGCTTGGATTACATAGAGAGGTTTGATTTATACCATAGAATCTCATAGAATCCCTACAGTGCAGAAGAAGGCCATTTGGCCCATCATGTCTGCACCGACTCTCCGACAGAGCATCTTACCCCACGCATTTATCCCACTAATCCCCCGAACCTACACATCTTGGGTTACTAAACAGCAATTTAGCATGGCTAATCCACCTAACCTGCACACCTTTGGGCTGTGGTAGGAAACTGGAGTACTCGGAGGAAACTCATGCAGAAACGTGAAGAATGTGCAAACTCCACACAGACAGTCACCCAAGGTTGCAATCGAACACAGGTCCCTGGCACTGTGAGGCAGCAGTGCTAACCACTGTGCCACCATGCCACCCCAGTACCAAAAGTTTGCGCTTTTAATTTATCTTAATTTATTCATCACATCAAAATGCGTTACTAAGTTTGTAAGAAGTTTGTTGACATGTTGCCTAGTGAGAAAAACAAGAAAGCCAAAAAAGTTAAATGCAAAACCTTTGTGAACACCAAATTAACAAGCAAATGCACCCGATAAAAATAAAAACAGAAGAACTAAATAGCAAAATTTTGTGAGATGCAGTATTCACTCGGTATGGTAAGACTCATGTTCAGTTTTATTTAAATCAACGTCAACATCGCCCTGCAGCATTCATTTACATCTTTTCCTCCCCATCTTACACTCATTCAGTCATAACAACACCCTTTGGTGCCTCCCTTCGTGCTGCTTTTTCCAGCCACTGTCTCTGTTCTTACACATGTTGGCCTCTTGTGCACAAATCTGATGCTTCTCCAAAAAACCAAACAAATTGTTCAACCCTCACACACAGGCATATAGGAGCCTTGAGCATGTTGCCCATTAATGTACTCCAATTCTTCTTGAAGGACAAGCTTGCACACAATACAAGTCCATCCTTTCAAATCCTGACATCCGCTGAAGAGACTGTGAAGGATACTGACAGAACAGGGAGGGAAAAAAGGAGTTCAATACAAAGCAGCAGGAGGATCAATGTCCGAGGTGGCCCGAACACCATTCTTTCCTTTTGGCATTCAATTATCCATCTCACTCCATCAATCACACATTAGCTATGATCTACCCTTTCCATTAGTTATGAACAACTTTCTGAAGAGCCAACCTTTCAAGTCAGGATGGCCGCCAAAGGTCATCGTAACTTGAAATGTGGCTCTATTCTCTTTCCACAGATGCTGTCAGACCCGCTAAGATTTTCCAGCATTTTTTGTTTTCGTTTCAGATTCCACCATTCGCAGTATTTTGCTGTTAGCAACTTTCTGTATCCTCTCCTGGCCCTACCAAAGTTTCAGACTGACTGGTGGGGAGGAGCAGGATGGACCATCAGCCATTCTTATCCAGTCGCAGTCAGATAATCACCTGCAATGGCTTCACTTCCAGTTTCCTCACTGATACCTCATCATTGGCCTCTTCCTATTTTTCATCTCCATGTTACTTTTCGGTGACATCATCTGAAAACACAGAATCAGTTTCCACAGAGATGCTGACAAAGCTAGCTCGACTTCATTGCCACATCATTTGATCCCTCCTCCACTCTTTTTAACTGGTCAGACTGCTTATCAGACATCCAATATTAGCGGAGAATAAATTTGCTCCAATGAAATATTGGGAGGACAGAAGCTGTTGCCCGAGGTTCCACTCACAAACTCATGTTGCCTAGTGATCAGCTTCATCCTTTCTCCTGACATCTGTCTGAGCTGAACCTGACAGTTCACAGTTTCACTGTTACAACCCTGATGGATATCTGTGGCACGGCCGCTGCTGTTGCTGCTTGCAGCTACTCCTGCCAGATCTGCTGTCATGGTATGCTACACTCATCTGTCTTGTGCCATCCTCTCACATCCACTATAGCTGATCTGTAATTGTTCTGTGATGTCTGTCATCCAGATCTCTAGAGATTTCTATAGCTTTTCAGCTCTGATCAAATGACCGAATTACTGACATTTTATTTTAAGGATGACACTTTTTAGGATTATTTTTGCTCTTGCGCCCAACCTGTTTCTACGCTCGGCAGTCTGCAGATTCATTCCGACTTCCCCCCAACACCCGTCCATAAATCCTACCTACTGGGGGTCATTTGCTTGTTGTGACAAGGGGATTTTTACAGTAACTTCAGGGGCGATTCTCCCATACCGACGAGCACTTTTTTTGCCGCGTTGTGATGGAGAATCGCGTGTCGGTCATTTCGTGGGATTTGCGCATACATTCCGGTGCATGCGCATTTCCCACAGCCAGAGAATAGTCACAGGCGGGAGGGCACTGGAAACCGGGGGAAAAGAGGTAAGTGATTTAAATCTTTAAAAAATATATTTTAAATGTTATTGTCGGGCCCAGCATGGAATTCTCCGGGACCAATAACATCTCCCACCCCACCAGGGGTATTTCACTCTGGCAGATTTCAGATTAGCTCCCCACTGGCAGTGCCAGCCTGTGCCCCCTGACACTGCCCAAGGGACAAAGTAGCCATGTTGGGGGCACCTTGGCACTGCCCATCAGGCATCGGGCAGTGCCAAGGGGGCAGAGCTAAGGGGGCATGTGGTGGGGCCAAGGGGGCAATGGGGCAGGGCTTAGGAGTGGGGCCTGGGGGTAGGGCCAAGAGACTGTCCCTATTGTGGGTGGGGTTAAGGGGTGGGGCCTATTGTGGGAGGGGCCTAGGGGCAATCAGTGGGGGTGGGGGTCCCGCTGCCACTCTGCAATTGAGATTGGTCGGAGCTGGAGGGAGGCACATGATCGGGGCGGGCTGGGGGGTGTCTGTCGGGGGGGGGGGGCTCTGCCTCCCAGGGGGGTGGTCTGCCAGGGAGGTTCTGCCTCCTGGGGTGGGGGGGTCAGTGGGGGGGGGCCTGCCAGGGTGGGGGGTGTTATGAGGATCGCCGCTGCTGGTGGGGGGGTCTGGAGGTTGGGGCACTCTGGGACGGGATGGGGGGTCCGGGCTGGCCTGGGAATGCTTGTGGGGGCCGTAATTGGGCCGTGAGGAGGCGGGCTGGTGGGAGTGGTGGTGGTCCCAGACTGGTCAGCGATCGAGCTGGCCAGCAAACTGTGATCTAGCCGGAACTGTCAGACTCCAGCGTGAATAGGCCCTGCCCCCCCGAGCATTTGATAATATTCACGACTGGGACTTTTGCATTGCACAGAGTGTGGAGATTGGGGTCTGAAATTGAACTGCAAAAACAGTCATGGTTGTGGTGAACCATTGTTGGTTCCCACCAGGTAGTGCTGAGCCAGGGTCTGGCCAGTACTATGAGTCTGTATATATGTTACTGTTGGGGTTAGGGTTGGGCTGTTCTACATGTTACTGTTGGGTTAGGGTTGGGCTGTTCTACCTGTAATATAGTTCTTATGGTACATCCCAGTCGGGCTCGGCCTCCTGGGAGAGGTATAAAGGTCACTGCTCTGTCGGGAACCCTTTAGTCTGGGATCGTGTATTATATATGGTAGCTCTATTGTTGTAGTCAGTAAAAGCCTTTATTTCCCCGAGTACCTCTAGCCCCGTGAGTTATATCGCGCATCAGTGGTTTACACCAGTTTTCTCACCAAGTCAGCAGTTTTGGGAGAATCATTGCAGTGATAATGTAAGGCTACTTATGACACTCATAAATAAACTCATTTTCAAAAGTCAGGGATGGAAATCTGGGACTAAGTTATGCTTATGTTATGCTTCCAAGCCCATAACATTGCCCAACAGCTATCTTGCCCCAGCACATCTTTTGCTGAAACCCTAATTCATTCCTTTGTTACTCCAAAACTTGACTATATTAAAACACTCTGTCGTCCTACCCTCAAAAGCTTGAGGTCATTCAAAACCCTGCTGCCCATGTCTTAATTTGCACTAGGTTCTGTGTTCGCTGACCTAACTCTTTGGCCAGCCTTTTGTTCTACCCACCTAATATTTTCTTGTGCAGTTCAGCATCAAATTGTGTTTGAAAACACTTGTAAAGCACATTGGGCTGACTCGGTATAAAAAACCTGACTTCTTGCTGCTTACTTTCTAAGTTGTTATAATGATAAGGCATGTTCCATTGTTTTGTGCAGTCCCTTTGTACACTTCTTATCTGGTCACCACCATGCTGAAAATCTGAACTAAGGCAAGAAATGATCAAGAATACTCAGAGGGTTAATATTTGAATAATCATAGTTTGAATTGTACTGCTGCGTTATTAAATGCATGATCTACAGGTATTTAATCAAAAAATTGGAATGTAAATGTCGAATGAATGTAGTGGTGGACAAAAGTCTTCAGCATGACATTAAGAAATGTGTTCCCACTATGACAGTGCTGAGAGTGCTACATTCTTCAACTGCCCTTTAATATTACTGAAATAAATCATAAGATTTAGAATGAGAAAAGACCTGTCCTCCACATATCCCCTGGTCTGACAGGGCTTTGGATCAATTCTTTAGCCAGTCTTTCATTATTCACGCACCAATTTAAGGCTACCCCGTCATAATATTTAGGCCTTATCCTAGGTCCTGCTTATCATAGTATTGACCTATATTCAAAATTAGTTGTGTCAAATTTCTTCTGAAATAGTAAATCCTTTACCATATTTTCTTCAGTAAGTTGACTGATTCAGCCTTTACGGACTGACTGAAACATTTCATAAGCTGTACACAATAAGAAATAATAAAAGATTTCATTTGAGTTTCTACATTCCTGGCAATTGGCAGAGTTTAAAAATGTTGAGATTTATGTTCTTTATGGTTAATATAGGTATTAAAATAACTTTGAATCTATTCCAGCTCACATTATTTAAAATATTTGAATCATGTTCCCTCAGTCATAATTTTTCTTTACATTGCAAATTCATTCTGTTTTTATTTTTCAAATGTTATACTTAGGACACACACATCACTAAGAAGGGACCCATTTATTGCCCTAAGAATGTGGCTCTTGCAAGTAGCTTGATACAACTGAGTGGTCTTCTCCCTACTTCAGAGGGCAGTTAAGAATCAATTAAGAATTAGGAGTAACAAGGGTCAGAAAAAACTGGTGGGGATAGTTATGGACCCCCACCCCCCCCCCCCCCCCCCCACCCCCCAACAGTCGTAACTCTGTTGCACAGTGCACGAAGCAAGAAACAATTAGACTCAGTATCAAAGGCAATGTAATAATTATGGGGGAAGATTAATCTCTGTAGAAACAGGACAAATCAATTTAAGATGTATTTGTAAAATGTGCTCATGACAGTTAAGTGAAACAATGGCCTGGATTTTTGTCTTGGGCTTGTAAAACATGAGTCTGGTCCAATCATGACTTCTAAACTCTGAGCCTGCCTCCAAAGCCGGTTCTCACCATACCTTTGTCTCGGCAAGATGTTGATGGAGAGGGTCCAAGTTTTACAAGCCACATTGATGTGTGGGAGGGAGGCGGGCACAGAAGCAGGCTGGTTAAAAGGCTTGCCTAGGTGCTCAGGGACAGCAGACATTGCTCTCATACCCCTCAATCTTACCCGCGCAGACACCTCTGCCACATCCCATGCTGCCACCCCCATGCTCCTTCCAAGTCCCTATATTCCCCCATGCCCCCTCCATTCTCCTTCATTTCCATAAAGCTTGTTCCATGACCCCTCCTATGTCCACTCATGCCACTCGTGCCCCCATATGTTTTCATCGCCATTCACGCAATATCCTCCATATACAGTCCTCAGGCGCCATGCAACAGCAATGAGGATTATTTAAATGTAGCTGGAAAAAAATATCGTCTAACAGTCTAATAAAATTGTCATTTAAACACATTGGGGGGAGTTTTCCTGTCCTGCCGCTGCCCACCATGGAAATCATAGCGGGTAGGGGGACCATACAAAGGTCCATTGACCTCAGATGGGATTTTACGGTTTTGGGGCGAGCGCAGCTGGAAAATCACACCCGTTGTCATTAATATTGGGAAAAAAATTTCAATTAAAAAATTAATCTCCTTAAGCAGCACAGTGGCACAGTGGTTAGCACTGCTGCCTCATAGTGCAAGGTACCAGGGTGACTATCTGTGAGAAGTTTGCACATTCTCCCTGTATCTGCTTGGATTTTCTCCAGGTGCACCGGTTTCGTCCCACTGTCCAAAAACGTGCAGATCGGGTAGGTTAGCCATGCTAACTTGCCCCATTGTGTCTTAAGATGTTTGAGGGTTTAGGGGGGTAAATACATGGGGTTATGGGGATAGGGTGGGTGGGGTTATGGGGATAGTGCAGGGTGTGGGCCTCGGTGAGTTGCTCTGTCAGAGGATCAACGCAGACTCAATATGCTGAATATCTTCCTTCTGCACTGTAGGGATTCTATGTTTCCATAAGTGTTCATTAACTTGCAAAAATAAGTGAATATTTATTCTGAAACCACATCAAAGTTGGATAATGTATTATAATCTTTTAAAAGTGTCAATCAAATAATGTTCTAATTTCCCTGAAAAACTGTGTCAATAGATCAGATAGAGGCGTATAAAATTATGAGGGCAGAGCTAGAGTGGATAGGAAAGCATTTCTTCTATGAATAAAGGGGTCATAAACCAGGGAGCAAAGATTTAAGGTAAGAGGTAGAAGGCTAAAAGGGTCGTATTGGAGAAACTTTTTCACCCAGAGGGTGATGGGAGTCTGGAACTCATTGCTTGAAAGGGTGGTTGAGTCAGAAACTCTCATAACATTTCAGAAGTATTCAGATATTCACTTGTGCTGCCATAACCTCCAGGGTTATGGGCCAAGCAGTAGAAATTGTGATTAGAGTAGTCAGACCTTTGTTAACCAGTGTAGACACAATGGACTGAATGGCCTCCTTCTGTCTGTAAATGTCTATGAATCTAAGAATCTAGACCACCTTCTGAACTCGGGCTTTGAAAACGCAGTTAGGCATACAGAATGGCTATAGTCATCTAAACAAGCTGTTCAAGCTTCAGACAAAGAAGCTGAAAGACCAGGGGTTGGATTCTCTGACCTCACCTGCAGCTGGGATTCTCTGGTCCTTTTGCAGTGAATGGAGATTTGGCTGAGAACCATATTCTCCATTCTTGCTGGCAGCGGCAGCGGAGCGTGAATGGCTGGAGAATTCCAGCCCAGATTTTTCAATATAAAAGCTGATTGCTTGTCAATCAGTAGAATGGGTGGTTAGATATTTTAACTTCCAACAGCAGGGCATTTTTTTTCAAATTTGAAGAACACTGGATATTCAAATCATAGTTTAAAACATGACAGGAGTGTTTCCAACCACATTTTCTACAATTTTGAATGCATAAGAATACATTTTTCCAATGGGAAAAGTGCTGTATTGCATTTCAACAGTTAAACAATGCTGGTCAATATGTTGGTCAACTTATCTTTCTCATGAAAGAGCTTTTTGGTAATTGGTGTAGTTAAATCACATCTGCGTTATATGCAGCACCTAACAGTGACATTTGCAGTCATCAAAAGGTTTAACACTTACCTGTCAAAATGTTCCCAACTCCTCCTCAATTATCAAAAACTCTCCAACAGGACATGGCTTCCAAAACACACACCAGGACATGAAAATAGCAATAGGGAAGAAATTCAAATTCTCTATCGGGCTTATAGAGTTGACTCCGACTGAAGATGTGTGTGCTGGTTTGCAACTCAAGGCTTTCCTAATCCATGACAAGGGCACACAAAAATAAAGCTGGGTTGGGAAGGCACTACAGACTTGAAATTGCTTCAAAAAATTAATTGGGAAGAATTTTCCTATCCCACCTACCACGGAAATCATAGTGGGTGGGGGTGAACTATGCAAACGTCCGTTGACCTCGGGAGGCAATTTCCAGCCTTGGGGCGAGTGAGTTTTTGTCATTCTTAACTCCATTCCTGCCTCTATCACTTGTTGAAAATCTGGGCCTATACGTTATGAAACCAATTCAGAATAAAGCTACCTTAGATCTAATGTTATGCAATGAGACAGTTTCAATTCGTAATCTAACAGTAAAGATCCTCTGGAAAGAAGGGATCATGATACTGTTGAATTCCATATTAAGTTCAAGAGTGAGATACACCAGTCTCAAATAAGAATCTTAAAATTAAATAAAGCCAATTATCTATGAGAAGAGAGTTGTCTCAGGTTGCTTTAGTAAATAGCCTAAAAGATACGGCGATAAATAAACATGTGAAGAAATTATTCAAGTTGCTCAACAAAAATATATTCCATTGATAAACAAAAAAAACTCAGTGAGATAGGTCCACTTGATTAAAAGAAAAGGCTTACAATGAAGATAGTAGTAAGCCTGAGGTTTGGAAGTGTTTTAGAAACCAGCAAGTAATGACCAAAACAGTGATAAGAAAGGGAATTTGAAAGTAGATTGGCTATGAATATAAACACAGATTTTAAGAGCTTTTACAAGTATACAAGAAGGATGAAAGTCCAAACATAATTGTTGATCCCTGAGAGGCTGAGACAGGAGAAATTATCATGGGGAATGAGGGAATGGCAGAGACAATGAACAAATGATTTGGGATGAATTTTCCCCAAAGAATGTTGAAGCTGTTTTCAGGTCCTGAATGCTCCTCCTAAGGGAAGCTAATTAAAATCGAAATGTTCATGTGTGTGAGCCCTCAATTGTCATGGAGACAGGTTCGCTGTCCTATTAAGCAAGGCAGGCATACTTCGAGCCCAACCATTTTGACATGAACTATTACTTAGAAAAACCCTCCTGAGAACTTCAATATCCCTGGAACCACGTTTTATTCAATGGTACAATGTCACACCCCATATTTTAGTTCAAATATATAATTAGTATATCAAGATTTCAATACACAGTGTAAAATTACTTGGATACATTATCTGCCCTCAAGACTATGGGCCCGATTTTATCATCATGTTACACCCATTTTCGAGTGTGAAAACTTGGTAAAGTTGGGCGTGAAGCGAGTAGCACGATCCGCGCCCACCTCCGCGCCTGTTCCCCTTTACCAAGGCCCGAAAATGGCCGCGATTAGGACCATGCATGAAACGGGCGTGACGGCTATTCAAATGCATTTGCATGCATTTAAGTTGACTTAATGGGCTGCATGCCCAACCTTACCAGCACTTCCCCATTTACCACCGCATTCACCCATCCAGATTTGGCGCAAAACAGACATGCTCTACAAAAGTCCGATTCGGGCGTTCCAGCTAGTGAGGAGGTAAGTGCCGAGAGTCTGACGGCTCTCTGCTTGAGATTGGTGGGTATGGAAGGCTGGGGGGGGGGGGGGGGGGTGGTGGTGGGTGGAGGGAGGGGGGTGAGGGGGATGATGGGTCCGACTGAGCTCTCTGCTTGAGATCCGTGGAAGGGGGGGTTGCGGGGAGGGGGATCCGCTGCCATTCTGCCTGTGATCAGTGAGAGGGAAGGGGATTCTGCTGTGATCAGTGAAGGGGAAGAGGGGCCCACTGCCACTCTGCCTTATTGGTGGGGGGAAGGGGGGAGGCGGCCACGATCGGTCTGCTGGTGGGTGAGTGGGGGGACAAGGGGGTCAGTAATGTTGTGGGGGTGGGGCAATGTCTGTGGGGACCAGGGAGGCGTTATCCGGCCTGGGAGCGATGTGGCAGGGTAGCCGCATTCTATCTTTTTTTTTCTGCGCATACGCAGATGGAGGCGCCGATCAGAGCTGCATAATTCCGGGCACGTTAAGCTTCTACAGCGCGATTCGAGATCGCTGATATTTTTTCAAGCAGAGTGCGTATGGGGGCGCCTGAGAACAGGTCTAAAAATCGGATCTGAAACAGTTTCAAGTCTACCCAGCACTTAGAATCAAAATGGTAAAATAGGGCCCTATAAATATGTGCAAAAGCTGAAAGAGGTATTCGTCAGGAAATTATTTAAAAGCGAATCATCTCCCGTGTTCAAGTAATTTGCAATTCTAGTACTTGTGCCAGTCATAAGCTCATAAACATAATTTGCGGCATTTTATGACAACACTATACCTGGTGAAATTTTCAATTGTATGCCAACATTAAAGACGAATTGTGGTAATAAAAGCTAAAATAAGATTCTGTACCTAGTCCCACATTGCAGGGATATATTCCAAGAAGACAAGATTACATTTTAGACCTCAAAAAATGTAAGGTTCATCCAATTCAAATTTTACTTCTCATTTTATGTGACCCATCACCTACAATCAATCTTGAAAATGCAATCGATTTTCCTAATTGATTTTGTATGGGATTGCTGTAGAGAATTAAAAACAATGGACTACAATGCTTAAATGGTAAACTTGGACTATAGATCTGTGTCACAACATGCGCTTTCCTGATTGGGATATGTGCAAAAGCCTGGGAAGACTGAATGTATTTACATATATATTGTACTTTAGTTAGATCTCACTGGGAGTATTGTATTCAGTTTTTGCCTCCTCAATTGATTTGTATCATTGATGTTTTGGAAAGGTGCAGATGAGGGTTACTAAAGTAATTCACAGTGTGAAGCATCTTGATTATCAAGACAGGCTAAAGAATTGCAACACTACACTTGAGAGAAGTGAAGATTGAGGGAGGGACAATCTGACTGAGGTTTATATGATGACAAAACTGCATTTCAGTTTTTCCAATTAAATAGATTAGAGAGGACCAAGGGTCACAACTTAAGTTGTGCGATCTCAAGTTTTAAGGCCTGGCTTAGGTTAAATGCAAGGAAGTCGTCTGTTTCCCAGAGAATATTGGACCTCTGGAATAGGCTACTGGTGTGGTGGACAAAGATTTGTTCAATTCTTTCAAGTAAAACTAAAACTATTTTTTGGCTGGGCAGAACATCTTATGAAAAGTAGGTACTTCAGAGAATTCAGGGCCAAAGTGACCTCTTGAACTATTTAAAATTGCTCTAAGTGTTTGGATGGCAGGATTGGATGGAAGGATTGGCAGGGAGGAGCAGTGCACAGTTGCATAGTTATTCTTTCGGACCCTATTTGTATATGTAGTTAATTATTACATTGGTGGTAATAAAGCCCTTTTATTCTGAAGCCTCATCGAGTTTCCCTCTATTTATTACACTGGAAATACTTTAAAATGCCTTTGATCAGGAAATTAGAACTTTCAACCCCAAAATAGAAAACAGGGGCCAGTATATTGAGAGTCGACATTACTTTTTGTAGTGAATTAGATAACATCTGAAGAAAAGTGGAAGATTGTCCTGCTCACAGTTTGTGGTCCACAGACTTACAGTTTAATCAAAAGTTTAACTTGATTAAGCCTGATGCTCCAGCCACCCAATCTTTTGACCAGATAGTTGAGCTGGTTAATAATCATTTCAACCCAGGATCCTCAATCATATGTTGAGGTACAAATTTCACTCAGCAGTCCGAGTGCCCGGGAGACAGTCCCAGGCTTTGTGGCCAGGATTAGCAGAGTATTCAACCCAGTCTTAGGAGAAATATTGAGGGACTGTTTGATCTGTGGTACAAATAACCTAATTATGCAAAAGAACTTATCGCCTGAGACCAAAATGTCTCCGGAAAAAAATGTGGAGCTGTCCCAGGTGACTCTCTCTCTTAATGTCAACAAAATGAAGGAGATTGTCATCGATTTCAGGATGCATAGAAGAGAACACGCCCCTGCCTACATCAACGGGGATGAAGTAGAGAGGGTTGAGAGCTTCAGGTTTTTAGGTGTCCAGACCACCAACAACCTGTCCTGGTCCCCCCAAGCCGACACTGTAGTTAAGAAAGTCAACCAAATCCTCCACTTTCTTAGAGGACTAAGGAAATTTGTCTGCTACGACTCTCACCCATGCAAACCAGCCTCCCATCCATTGACACTATCTACACTTCCCGCTGCCTCGGCAAAGCAGCCAGCATAATTAAGGACCCCATGCACCCTGGACATTTTCTCTTCCACCTTCTTCAGTCAGGAAAAAGATACAAAAGTCTGAAGTCACGTACCAACCGACTCAACAACAACTTCTTGCCTGCTGCCATCAGACTTTTGAATGGACTTACCTTGCATTAAGTTGATCTTTCTCTACACCCTAGCTATGACTGTAACACTACATTCTGCACTCTCTCGTTTCCTTCTCTATGAATGGTATGTTTTGTCTGTATAGCGTGCTAGAAACAATACTTTTCACTGTATACTAATACATGTGACAATAATAAATCAAATCAAATAACTTTGTATGACAGGGTGTAAGCGAATTTCAGGGCGTGCCAAACAAAGTAAACTGCTGGTGGCAGGAAACAGCTGTCGTGAAGATCAAACCAAATGCAGGTACTGAGGAATCCAATAAAAAGGATACAGTGTCGAGGGCAGAAGCTTGTTATCAGTGCCAGAGAGAACATTCCCAAGAAGCCTGCTGTGTGTTATGAGTGCTCAGATGCAACATGCACTTCATCATAAGACTAAAGTTGAGCGCAAGGTGTGGGAAGATTTAGGTATCATAAAGCCTGTTCAATTTTCAGAATGGGCCACACCCATAGTCCTTATCTCAAAACCGGATCAAACTGTAAGAATTTGTGGAGGCTATAAATTGACAGAGGAGTTCACATAGTCAGATACCCCATTCCTAAAATTGAAGGCACTTACAGCAAACTAACTGGAGGTTTAAAATACACCAAGTTAGACATCAGTCATGCCTATCAGCAGTAGGAATTGGACAAAGACTCGCAGAGATTAGTAACCATCAACAGTCACAAGGGTGTATATCAATATACACGCCTACTTTTCAGAGTCTTGTCCGCACCATTTTCCAATATACAATGGCAAATCTTCTACAAGGCATCCCGATGATGTTCTAATTATGGAAGCCTCACCTGAAGAACACAGAGCAAACTTGAAGAAGTTTTGAAGTGATTTAAAGAAGCGGTGTTACCCTAGTTGGTGACTTGCGATACATCACCATATGGAATGGGAGCGGTTTAGTCCCACAGAGTGCCTGATGGAACAGAAAAGCCAATTGTTTTTGCCTCAAGAATGTTACCTAATGCAGAAAAGAAATAATCCAAATCAATAAGGAAAGTTTGGCGGTCTTATATGCAGTCAAAAAGATTCATCAGAACATTTATGTTCAGCAGTTTATAATAGTTTTGGACCACAAGCGATTGCTGGGCTTATTCAGAGAAGATAAGCCTGTGCCGCCAATAGCTTCAGCAAGAGTATGAAGGTGGGTTCTCTTATTGGCTACATACAATTATACTTTTCAGCATTGCCCAGGAATAGAGATATCAAATGTGGATGTGCTCAGTAGGTTTTCATTGCCACAGACCACGTTTGCCTAGATCTCTGCCTGTCAAATCAATCACATCCATTTAAAGAAAATTACTCAATTCTTAAAGTTACAAAGCCAATGCACAGAATGGACAGAGCAAGCCCGAATCCATTTCCTAGCTTGCTCCAAAACCCAAATTCAAATTGAATCCGATTTATGGTCCTCACAAGAGAGACCGACAAGATCCAAGCTGACAAGATAAAGCATTGCACCTCATCTTGGATTTAATCAGATGCTTGATCTTAGCCAAAAGCCAAGAAGCGATCTCGATCACATCCTTACCAGCAGCAATCAATGGACTTGTTAGGAAATAACACTCTGTCTAATGGCTACTATTGACTGATAAGCATACTCAAAATAACACATTTTTACACAAAACACGTGGACAGCCAATTCTCTCTTATTCCTCAGACCAAGAAGAGAAGCCAACATTTCTCCTCACAGTCTTCTGCTGAATTTTGTTTTGGTTTGTTAGGTCTGTTCAACCAGCTTTCACGGCTTTTTTTTATCATGAAAGCAATTAATATGTGTGAAAAAGGAGAACGAGATTCCTTCAGTTGGTGCATCACAAAATGCATTAACTTTGATTTTTCTTTCCTTTTTCACAGCTGGTGTTTATTTCTAATTATTAGATTCAAACAGGGAATCTAATATCTGTTGTAAATGTTCTGGGTGCTGAATCTAAATATGACATTTTAAACACAAGCTCACTGATATTCAAGCTATGCAGACTTCATAATATTAAGACAAATAGAATGTGGATCCCAGCTGGGAGCATAAAGTTCAAAGACTCTCCTTCCGACAGCTGTCTACTATTATTGAAAGGCTGGAAAGATTAATGCGCACCAAAAAAAAATACAATAAGCTTCATCTTTAGAAAATTCCCTTCATCGAAAAGTAATAACACACAGAACTCCTGTTATGCAATTAACTCAGTGAAACCATTGTGAGTATGAAAAGAAGAAGGTTCAATCATATAGCTTAAAAACCAGTTCTTTGTATAAAGCAGGAAAAGTTTTGCTCTGCTCCAGACCGCTAAATCGCACTACTTACTTGACTAAATGAATGTTTTCTCCTGACATTGATTAACATTATTGGCAAACACTGGTACTGTATTCTGTTCAGGGTAACACATAGTTAATAATTACAATCAGAAATCCAGGGCCAGATTCAGCTCCCAAGATGGGTAGCTTGAGTCAGGAAATTTCCCAACTTGCCAAATCCACCTGGGTAAAAGTACATCAAAAGGTGTGACTGTTGCTCCAGGGTTGGTGGGGTTTGGAGGTGTGGGGTGGGTGACTGATGCAGGATAGAATCAGGCCTGTTAACCCTGGAGGCTGATGGTACAAGGGTGGGTGAGTGCCGAGGCAGGCTTGTTAGTTCCTCAGTTCCCTTGAACTTCATCCCAGCATTTTAGAGGCTGTTAGGCCCTCTGTACACTTACATTTCATCCACTCATTACCCTTCATACTGTCCATGTCACCTCTATTGCCACACACCCAGTATACATCGTAATCAGAGCTTAGGCATCGTGAAGAGATGACAAAAATAAACTTGTAACAACCTAATATAGCTGTCCCTCTTACTCACTTGATAATGAAAAAAGCTCCCATTCAGAAAATCCATTCAAAGCTTTTAAAACTTCTCAAGTGGTTAATCCCTTATAAAAACAAGCTTCTAGTTGTTAGCCACATCAAATCTTTTAACAACCCGGCAACCATAATGTGAAATCAGAAACCCTTGCTGATGCCTGTAGTTTTTGAAACTCATCCAATTATTCATAATGAATAATGAGAGCTCTTGGAGAAATGTGAATAAAGAGCTCCATTGAAACTGCATGACCAGACACTACCATTTTTCTAACCTATATCTATATTCCAGCAGAGATGGCTCTAAGTTTCACGGACAGCTGAGGCCTCTTTCTTTTGTTTAAAAGGCAGGGAATTTAAAAGCAAACTTCAGATTATGACAGTTATACAGACCATATCTATCCTTCAAGAACATGTAAGTCTACTCCAATCAATCTGTGATTCCCACACTGCAGGTTAACATCTTTGGACCAGACAAAATGGATTCTGTTTGAACTCAGCACGGACTTTCAAAAGGCATTTGATAAAGTGTTGTACAATAGACCTGTGAGACAGGTTATAACTCATGGAATAAAAG
This sequence comes from Mustelus asterias, assembly GCF_964213995.1. NCBI lineage: Eukaryota > Metazoa > Chordata > Chondrichthyes > Carcharhiniformes > Triakidae > Mustelus > Mustelus asterias. The sequence continues at coordinate 91,568,004 of NC_135804.1, forward strand.
GGACAATAATGACATGGATATGAATTGGGTGAGTGACAGGAATTAGGGTATAGTGGTTAATGGATATTTCCAGAACTGGAGGAAGGCTCGTAATGAAGTTCCCCACAGGTCAAGTAAGAACCCTAGCTCTTCCTGATGCATATTAATGATACATGTTGGTGTAGACAGAGCACTTTCAAATTTGAGGTTGGTGCAAAACATAAAAACACTGTGAACAGTGAGGAGGATAGTGCAGAACTTTACAATTCTAAAGGGGTTACTGGAGCAGAGGGTAATTGAAGATGGCAGGCCAGATTAATAGGGCAGTTAATAAAGCATGCAGCATGCAATGCTTTAATAATGGAGACAATGGGCCCGATTTTACCATTGGTAACTTGGTAAAGTCAGGTGTGAGGCAATTAGCGCGATCCGCGCCCGCGTCTGCGCAGATGCCCACTTTACCAAGGCCTGAAAATGGCCACGATCTGAGCCACACCCGAAATGGGCACAACAGTGACTGAAATGCTTTTGCGTGCATTTAAATTGAATTAATGGGCTGCCCTCCCAACTTTACCAGCACTTTCCCCTTTATCATCGTGTTCGCCCGTCCAGATTCGGCGCAAAACAGACACGCCTGGCAAAGGTCTGTTTCGGGCGCTTCAGCTTCTGAAGAGGTAAGTTCAGAGCTTCCAGCAGCTGGGGGAGGGGGGAGAGAGGAGGCAGGCGGGTCAGATGTATCTCTGGTGGGGTGGGGGGGGGGGAAGAGGGAGACCTGATCATTCTCTGGTGGGGGATGGGGAGGAGGGTAGCGGGAGGGTGGGTGGATAAGGGGGACAGTTATGTTGTGGGGGTGGGGCGATGTCTGTGGGGGCCATGACACCTGCTTTTTGCTCCCAGGCCGCTTTATCTACTTTTTACGGCCCAGGAGCGACGTGACAGGGACGCGTTTTTCAAATATGTTTTCCACTGCTCATGTGCAGTTCAAAGCTCTGATCGGTCACAATAAGCTCTGATCGGCCACAGCGCAATTCAAAGCTCTGATCGGCCACAGCGCAATTCGGACTCATGATTTTTTTTTCAGGCTGAGTGCGTATGGGGCGCCTGAGAACAGGTTTTCAAATCGGATCTGAATTGAACCCAGATTCAGCACTTAGAATCAAAATGGTGAAATCGGGCCCAATGAGTGCAAAAGCAAAGAAGTGATGTTACATTTGTACAAAACAGTGGTTCAGCCTCAACTGGAGTATTGTGCTTAGTTCTGGGCACTGCACTGTCACAAAGATGTGAAGGTATTAGTGTGAGTGCCAAGAAGATCCACAAAAATGGTTACGGGGTGAGGAACTTCAGTTATGAAGATGGATTGGAGAGGTTGGGACTGTTTTACTTGGAGAAGAGATGGTTGAAAGGAGAACTGGTAGAGGCATATAAAATGATGAGGGTTTGCAGCAGTGTAGAAAGTGAAAAGTTGTTTCCACTGGTGGAAGGACAGAGAACATGCAGGCACAAACTGAAGGTATTTGGCAAAGAAGCAATGGATTCATGAGGAGACACTTTTCCACACGGCGAGTGGTTAGGATCTACAATGCACTGCCTGAGTCTGTGATAGAGGCAAGTTCAATTGAGACATTTAAGAGGGAATTGGATTATTATCTGTAAAGAAAGAATATGCAGGGCAATGGGGAGATGGCTGGGCCAGCACAGTCAGACAGGCCAAATGGTCCCATCTATGTCGTAATCATATTGTGTATCTGTGATTCTATGACTTGAGTGACCTGGTTTTGATTTGATTTATTATTGTCACATCTATTGGTACACAGTAAAAAAGGGGGAGGCGATGGCCTGATGGTATAGTCGCTAGACTATTAATCCAGAAACGCAGCTAATATTCTGGGGACCAGGGTTCAAATCTCGCCTCGGCAGATATCTGGAATTAAAACTCTACTGGTGTCAATGAAGCCATTGTCGATTGTCAGAAAAACCCATCTGGTTCATTAATGTCCTCTAGGGAAGGGAATCTGCCATCCTTACCTGGTCTGGTCTACGTGTGACTCCAGAGCCACAGCAATGTGGTTGACTCTCAACTGTCCCCGGGCAACTTGGGGTGGGCAACAAATGCTGGCCAGCCAGTGACGCCCATATCCCATGAATGAATAAAGTATGAATAAAGTAAAAAGTATTGTTTCTTGTGCACTATACAGACAAAGCATACCGTTCATAGAGTACATAGGGGAGAAGGAAAGGTGCAGGTGCCTCGATGGACTAAAATTTGGCCTACTAAGTCATTCATTAAAAGCTGAGAGAAAATTCTCTGACATGAAGAATGTTACCAATGTGAGCGCATTTCAATTAATTTTACAAATTGTTTAACCAAGCTTTATGTGCCAAGTCAATAAAGTTGGTTAAAACTTATTACAGCCAAAGTTGCCAAATCTTGTACATCTTAAGGAAGGAAACTACCATTACTGATGTAGTGATAAAATAACTAGTACTATTTAACAAGGGCAGTTAACTTGTAATTACCAGCTTAATTAGTGCAGAATAATGAATGGGAAAACCAAAAGATATGAAAAAATAAAAATCACTAAAGCTAGAGCATCAGGGATATCACCAAAAATAAAAAGGGAAGCATACACATTCTCTGCTTCTGGGTTAATACTCCATGTTAAATCCCCAACATGGAATTATAACAAAGAAGTAACATCTCACAAATTTAACAGAGTTTATTAATGCAATAATGGCATGTACTGATAAACAAAATGCCTTGAATGTAGTTTTTCAGAGAGTTGGTAAAGTATTCAAAAAAGGCTTGATAAAATTAGGAAAATTGCTATTCATACTAGTTTAGTATTCTTTGTGAATTGGGCAAATTTGCATTAAGTTTCTGAACCCAAGTAACTAACCTAAATTTCATATGGTAAGGATTCGAACAGGTGGGCAGCTTATCCAACATTAGTCCTGATCCTGGCCTAACTATTCTCTCAAGCTCCTATTGCTTTATAACTTCAACCATTTTTTCATTCCATTTGCAGTCATTTCCTACATTGATAACTATCTAAGCTTAAATATTAATTAAATCTATTACGCCACGTACAGAGACACCATATTATAGAGTTTTACATCGTATAATTGTCACATCACTAGCTCAAAAATAAATCAATAAAGTTTGGTCAAGCAGGATTTTCTCCTTTTGAAATGTCTGTAATATACAAAGCAGACTGGAGTTTTGCTGGCTAACTTGAGAGGTCTATAAAAATAGTGGCTTGACCTGATTTCTGAAAAACTGAAAATGAAAGGAAGAAAAACTTTTAGTTTTTATTTTTAGAAGAGAAGGTTGAGAGGGGATTTGATAGAAGTATTATAAGTGATATGGTCAGAGCTGATAGGGAGAAACTTTTCTTGGGGAATCAATGACAACCAGACTATACCAATTTAAGGTGCTTGGCAAAAGAACGAAAAGTGAAATGAAGACAAACTTTTTTTACACAATGCATTGTTTATGATCTGGAAAGTACAGCCGGAGAGGTTGTTGTTGAAGACAGATTCAATCGAAGGGAATTGGATAAGCACTTGAAGAGATGGGAGAGTGCAGGGCTATGGGGATTGCGCAGAGGAATGGAACTAGCTAAATTGCTCTTGCAGAAAGCCAATATGGATTCAATGGGCTCAGTGGACTCCTCCAGCGTTGTAACTACCTGATGATTCTATGACAGCTCCCTTGATAATATGCATTATTGCTTTTGACAGAGAGTCTGATATGACAAATTATTTGTACATTCGCTGACTAAAATCAGTTTTCTTTTGTAAGATGTTGTCTGTTCCAGAGGGAATAAAGCTGGCTGCATAATTTGAATGTGAAACAGAACCCTGTGTTGCGTTTCTGTTCAGTGGAGGATACCAGAGTCTATTCTGAATACGGGTGGCTAATTTCTCCGTTCAAATAAATACTATATATTATATCATTAGGGAACTGGTTGGCAAAGAATGATGAATATAGTCCAGAGAAAATGCACGGCTTTCACATTCTGGAAGATTGCAAATGTCCATAATAAAACTACACTTGAACGTTGAATGTACAGACGCAAATTCAAAAAGCTGAGAAAAGATATACAGGGAAATGGAAGTGCTCTGCTGGTTTAAAAATCTTGGCAATCATGGTGCCAGGGTAATATTCTGAAGTTGTGATGGAGGCAGTTTGCTCTAATAGTAGAAGGCGGGTGCTACATTCTATCTGTTCTAAATGACATGTTGCTATTATAGTTCAATTTTCCTGACTATACAAAATGGCTTTGACCACGGCCCAAATTGTCATCACCATGAAAGGGCCTTAATGGCCAAAATCTTGGAAATGGCCGAAAATTATAAGTCCTGCCCCAAGCCAATTTTGATGGGGTAGGTGGCCAGGGTTTGTGAATACACTGTTTACAGAAGCAGTTCACCATTTTAAAGTGAAGCTCGTTTCTTGCCGGTGTCTGTTTGATGCTTGTTGTATGAGCTAATACCTCCCCGCAAAGTGATTTCTGATTCAGCGCAATGCTCCTTTGATTGAGATTGGATAGAATCTCTGACTAAGACAAGTGAACACTAGTGGCATGCAGGCTTGGGGCTGCACGAACTGTTGGAAATCAAAGAATCTCTAAACTTGTTGGGAGAGAGCAAAGCTGTATTTTGATGGTTTTGACCAGTTTGGCCTTCTATGGATGGGTGGCACGGTGGCACAGTGGTTAGCACTGTTGCTTCACAGCACCAGGGGCACAGGCTCGATTCCCGGCTTGGGTCACTGTCTGTGTGGATATTTGCATGTTCTTCCCGTGTCTGCGTGGGTTTCCTCCGGGTGCTTCGGTTTCCTCCCACATTCTGAAAGATGTGCTGGTTAGGTGCATTGACCTGAACAGATGCTGGACTGTGACAACTAGGGGAATTTCACAGTAACTTCATTGCAGCGTTAATGTAAGTCTTACCGTGACCAATAAATGAATTTTTATGTTTCAAATTTTTCAGCACAACTTACAATTTTCTGCAGTAAATATCGATCAAAAATGTTATAAATAAAATGCTTCATTTCCCACAGTGCTACATAAATTAAAAGATCATTGAGAGCTACTTTCACAGAAAATTTACATGCAGTTTTTCATTGACAAGCAACGAATAGATCCAAACAAGTGGGCACTCTCCCCTGGCTCTGCGCTGGAGGCTATTAATCAATCTAATTCGAGGTACAAAGGTAGGGTTCTGAAGACTGTGGAGGAACAGAGAGATCTTGGGGTTCATATCCACAGATCTCTAAAGGTTGCCACTCAAGTGGATAGAGCTGTGAAGAAGGCCTATAGTGTGTTAGCTTTTATTAACAGGGGGTTGGAGTTTAAGAGCTGTGGGGTTATGCTGCAACTGTACAGGACCTTGGTGAGACCACATTTGGAGTATTGTGTGCAGTTCTGGTCACCTCACTATAGGAAGGATGTGGAAGCGCTGGAAAGAGTGCAGAGGAGATTTACCAGGATGCTGCCTGGTTTGGAGGGTAGGTCTTATGAGGAAAGGTTGAGGGAGCTAGGGCTGTTCTCTCTGGAGCGGAGGAGGCTGAGGGGAGACTTAATAGAGGTTTATAAAATGATGAAGGGGATAGATAGAGTGAACGTTCAAAAACTATTTCTTCGGGTGGATGGAGCTATTACAAGGGGGCATAACTATAGGGTTCGTGGTGGGAGATACAGGACGGATATCAGAGGTAGGTTCTTTACGCAGAGAGTGGTTGGGGTGTGGAATGGACTGCCTGCAGTGATAGTGGAGTCAGACACTTTAGGAACATTTAAGCGGTTATTGGATAGGCACATGGAGCACACCAGGATGATAGGGAGTGGGATAGCTTGATCTTGGTTTCAGATAAAGCTCGGCACAACATCGTGGGCGGAAGGGCCTGTTCTGTGCTGTACTGTTCTATGTAACTCTGATTGTGTCAAATCAATTTATCAAAGAGCAAAGCCAAGACTAAATTTTCATCTATTCCAAAAGATGCATCTTTTATTATTAACTGATGGCTTATGAATTTTGAATGACTTTATGACATAAATCAGCGACATTGAAGGTTTTGACTTATTTCATACAGTAGTTTAAAAATTGCGCTGCTTTTGAATTATTTGCATTTTATTATGCCGAAGATACACAAACCAACCACTGTTTGAACTGTTTCGCTTCGGCAGAGAAAAGCAAGAGAATATATCAGTGATTATTATACATTGACAATTGGGTTGATTCAGTGACCTCACTCTCCTGCAGGAAAGCTGCTGCATCAGAAATGCAGGTCAGAGAATGAAGGCCACAGTGTTGGAACTTGTCTCTAACCTGCAAGTGCTGTGAGCGTGGGATTTGCCAGAATTATGTCAATTTGTTTTGTCTGCAGTTCAAACCTCCTATTCAGGAAACAGGCACAAAACTATAATAACGCTAAACTCAAGTGTGTATCCTTTTCAACGTGTCAATAATGATGCAAGAAGTACTTTGGTGTACATTTGGGTTCTTGCTCTGCTGAGGGCTGAATTGCAACATTAACTATGTCCAAAGTGGTTTGTCAGCTCTCAGTGTTGGAGCTATTACTTTACTATTAAACCTACAACCCCAAATGCAGTTCAGGAATGAGGAACAGACTCTTTATGATCCCTGTCCACCACATAGTCTCTCACCAGTTGATCAAAGGCAACAGTTGACAGACAATGTGTTGGGTTTTCACAGAGCTGGAATATGATGTACATGTTTTGTGACAAGGAGTGGGAATGCCAACATCAGGGTTTGCATCAGTGAAATAACCTCAGACAATAGGGTCACTTCATGAATCAAACCAACACTGCTACAGTTCTAGTTTCCCACCATATTAAAGAGAAAACAGTTTGACACAAACTGCAAACAGGCTTTTATAAAGCGGCACCATTTTTATGACCAACATACATGCTTAAAAGTGATAGAACAATTTGTCTTATCTAAATATAAAGGCATCAAACACAGATAGATACATAATAGAACTTTATTCTCAATAAAGCATTTTCCTTCTACGTAATTTGAAAGTAAGATAGTAATTGTCTGTCTTACTATCTTAAATAGTAAGATAGACAATTAGGCAAAACTGTTGATGCACTTCCAAAACATTAAAGCTTCTACTCAGATGTCAAAAGAAAGTTAATTTCTGGTGCAGTGCCGCTGATTAAATGCTATTAATAATCATTGCCAAATTTAATTTAAGAATAAAATGGGATAATCAGTAAAGAAACTGGTAAGCGGGATTTCTGTGGTAATACCACTCAACCTTTGCATTATTGAAAATTCATGTGGTGGCGTACCTTACCGTCCCAGCAGCCACGGGAATCGAGGCGGGCAAGTGGCGGAGCATGGAAAGGTGTGTTGACCTCGGGTGGGATTTTCTGGTTTCGAGGCAAGCGAGGACAGAAAGTCCCGCCCGTAGTGTCTGCCAGAAATCTGGCAGCAGGACATGAGACCACAGCATCCTTTGATCTTCCTGAATTTCCAATTCAAATCCAAATTGACTTGACCGCTGCTTTCTACTTTGCTTGTTCCAATGTTGGGTCAGGAACGGAGGCACCAAAAGGAAATAGGAGCATCCAATTTAGTACTGGCTAATGCAAAATAAGGATCAGTTTAGTATTGTGACAACTGGGTGAGACTGACCAGATGCAATCTCTCATTTAAATAAAGCCAATCTCTAAATGTGCACATCATTAGCAATGCCAGAGCTCTGACGAAGGGTCATCTAGACTTGAAACGTTAGCCCTCTTCTCTCCCCACAGATGCTGTCAGACCTGCTGAGCTTTTACAGCATTTTCTCTCTTTATTGTAGAAGCTGTTCTTGAATCAATTGACATGTAATCCCAGACTTTTGTATCTTTTCCCCAATGGAAGAAGGTGGAAGAGAGTATGTCCAGGGTGCGTGGTGTCCTTGATTATGCTGGCTGCTTTTCCAAAGCAGCAGGAAGTGTAGATGGAGTCAATGGATGGGAGGCTGGTTTGTGAGATGGACTGGGCTACATTCACAACTCTTTGTAGTTTCTTGTGGTCTTGGTCAGAGCAGGAGCCATACCAAGCTGTGATACATCTGAAAAGGATGCTTTCTATGGTGCATCTGTAAAAATTGGTGAATCGTTGCGATTATGCCAAATTTCCTTAACCTCCTATGAAAGAAGAGATGTTGGTGGGCTATTCAACACTTCCTGCTTATCAATTTTGAAGCCCTCTAGGGACAGAGTTTTCTCAATTGAAAGGCCCTTTTTTAATCCATTACATGGCCTAGTCCTTCCAGAAACTAGGCTTGGGCAACAAATGCTAGCTTTGCTGATGATTTCCACATCCCACGAACAAATAAGACTTATTTTTCATTCACTTGCTGGATTTTTAGTTCTTACCCTGCTGTCAGTGATCCCTATTGTGCATGCAAATGTCATTTTGAAGCTAACAGTAAGTTTCTACATGACAACAATCTCTTCTCTTTCTACCATCCCATTAGTACACAAGTATAAAATTAATACATTCAGAACACGTGTTAGCAATGCTATGATTGTCACAATAAATGTGACTAATTATTCTAAGTCAACTTGCTTCATTTTATTAGTATGCAGCTTATATGTTTCCTCCACAACTCAATTACTGATTATGATCGTGATGCTGTGGATCCAGTGAAATGAAGTCTAAAAATAGCATTTACCACCATCTCTTCTCTGTCTCTACTTTCAGTGATCAGCACCCAACACAGGGGCAACATCAGGGGAATTCAAACAGTCTGATTTACTTTGGAAGGCTTTACACAATCTATTTCTTCGAGCTGTCAACATATGAGATGCTGTGCAGCAGAGACAATCTGCAGAGAAGTGTTTCGGATTAATAGCTAAATTTCTGTCATTAAATGTATAATGGATAGAGAATCGAGAACAATGGAAAACCCAATTTATTCAAATATCTTTTCAAATGCCTGATTGAGATGGTCTTTACCCCATGTTAAGCACTTTAAAGCTCTTTCCAGAATGTGAAATATACATTTAGAGGCTGTTAACTCGTCAACTGTGCCTTTGTGAAAGAAGTCAGCATTGCTTTCCCTTTCTGCTCTCTTTTGGTTAAGGATTTCAAAAAAGGAGTTGCTCTTTCAGATGCTGACTGAGCTGTTTTTTCAGCAATTTCTGTTTTCATTTTATATTTCTAACATCATAGGTTTTCTTGCTGAGGTCAATTTTAACTTCCAGCGAGTTTCTGGTGAGAAAATCACAAGTGTCTGGCTCTGACCATGAATATTTAATAACTGAGCTTTAATATCATGCTGCCAGTCCACCTCCTCATTCTGATATGTGTAGAAAGGGTGCTCTGGGAGTGTCCCATTGGAGGAAATGTGGGTGTAATGATGAAGATCTTTTTCTACAATCTGTTGCCCATTGTACATTCTACTTATAAAGTAGATGTGGGAGTAATTTTATCACATATTTGATTTTCAAAGTGTAATTGATGATCTATTTGGATTAATTACGTTAAATGTAGTGTTATGTATGTGGTTAGAATGAATGCTCTAACATATATACACCCATCAGAATAAAGCATTAAAGAAAGTGGATGAAGAAAGCGACCTGGGCATTCTGGTGCACATGTCTAAAGGTTCATGAGCAATGCCAAGTAGAAAGAGATTGATTGAAAGAGATAAAAGTGAGTCAGCAGGCCGTTGAATTTAAGACAAAGCATACTCTTTCATCCTTGTACAAGATCTTGGGTTAGACCTCACTGGGAATATGGTGACTTGTTATTGTTTGCTCGCATAAGCAATATTGAAACTTTGGAAAAGTTGCAAGGAAGGTTCACTCATTAGCAGTTTAAATCATCTTTGTTATCACGATAGGTTAAAAGATTTGGGACTTTGCAATTAAAAGAGACAATGGCTGAGGAATGATCACATTGAGGTTTACACGATGATGAAGGAAATAGGTTGTGCAAGAATTGCTGTTTATTTTTTTTCCATTTATAGCTTAAAGAGGACCATAATTTTATGGCCATAATTTTAGTTGCACCAGACTAGATGTCAGCGAATGTTTCTCTTCCCAGAGAACGGTGGACTTCTGGGACAATCTGTTAGCTCATGCAGTGGATGTTGCTTCACTGAATCCCTTCAAGTGAAAGCTGGAAGTTCTTCCGGCTGGGGCGGATATAACCTCTTATGAAAGGTAGGTTCCGGAAAGAATTATTGGGATCAGAAGTGCTGTGGAAAATATCAATGAGCAATTTCCAAGACATTTTCCCCCAAATTAGCCGGGTTTTTAAGTTGGTTTTTAACCTCTCCCAGGTGGCTGCTAGTTTTTGTGTGTGACAGAATTTCTTCCCCTGTTCATCATTGTCTAACAGTGATCTACCTTTTGCATCTCTGGAAGCGACTAGCTGACGATCCCCTAAATGGGGACCAACAATCTGAGGTCCCTATCTGCTTCAAGAAGACGACCATCATCCCGGTGCCCAAGAAAAACCATGCAGCGTGCCATAATGACAATTGGCTGGTGGCTCTGACATCCATCATTATGAAGTGCTTCGAAAGGCTAGTCATGGCACAAATCAATTCCAGCCTCCCGAACTACCTGAATCCACTACAGTTTGCCGACCGCCGCAACAGGTCCACAGCAGATGCCATCTCCCTGGCCCTGCACTCAACCCTGGAACACCTAGATAACAAAGACATCTATGTCAGACTCCTATTTATTGACTACAGCTCAGCCTTCAACACCATTATTCCAATGAAACTCATCTCCAAACTCGGTGGCTTGGGCCTCAGCACCTCCCTCTGTGACTGCATCCTGAACTTCCTAACTCACAGACCACAATCAGTAAGGATAGGCAACAACATCTCCTCCACGATCATCCCCAACACCAGTGCTTCACAAGGCTGTGTTCTCAGCCCCCTACTATAGTCCTTATACACCTATGACTGTGTGGCCAAATTCCCCTCCAATTCCATTTTCAAGTTTGCTGACGACACCACCGTAGTGGGTCAGATCTCAAACAATGACGAGACAGAGTACAGGAATGAGATAGAGAATCTGGTGAACTGGTGTGGCAACAATAATCTCTCCCTCAATGTCAACAAGACAAAGGAGATTGTCATCGACTTCAGGAAGCGTAGTGGAGAACATGCCCCTGTCTACATCAATGGGGACGAAGTAGAAAGGGTCGAGATCTTCAAATTTCTAGGTGTCCAGATGACCAACAACCTGTCCTGGTCCCCCCATGCCCACACTATAGTTAAGAAAGCCCACCAACGCCTCTACTTTCTCAGAAGACTAAGGAAATTTGGCATGTCAGCTACAACAGGTTGATACCGGAGATGAGGGGTTTGGATTATGAGGAGAGGCTGAGGAGATTGGGTTTGTACTCGTTGGAGTTTAGAAGGATGAGGGGGGATCTTATGGAGACTTATAAGATAATGCGGGGGCTGGATAGGGTGGAGGCGGAGAGATTCTTTCCACTTAGTAAGGAAGTTAAAACTAGAGGACACAGCCTCAAAATAAAGGGGGGTCGGTTTAAGACAGAGTTGAGGAGGAACTTCTTCTCCCAGAGGGTGGTGAATCTCTGGAATTCTCTGCCCACTGAGGTGGTGGAGGCTACCTCGCTGAATATGTTTAAAGCGCGGATGGATGGATTCCTGATCGGTAAGGGAATTAAGGGTTATGGGGATCAGGCGGGTAAGTGGTACTGATCCACGTCAGATCAGCCATGATCTTATTGAATGGCGGGGCAGGCTCGAGGGGCTAGATGGCCTACTCCTGCTCCTATTTCTTATGTTCTTATGACTCTCACCAATGTTTACAGATGCACCATAGAAAGCATCCTTTCTGGTTGTATCACAGCTTGGTGGCTCCTGCTCTGCGAAGGACCGCAAGGAATTACAAAAGGTCATGAATGTAGCCCAATCTATCACACAAACCAGTCTCCCATCCATTGACTCTGTCTGCACTTCCTGCTGCCTCGGCAAAGCAGCCAGCATAATTCAGGACCCCACGCACCCTGGACATTCTCTCTTCCACCTTTTTCCGTTGGGAAAAAGATGCAAAAGTCTGAGGTCACATACCAACTGACTCAAGAACAGCTTCTTCCCTGCTGCTGTCAGACTTTTGAATGGATCTACCTTGCATTAAGTTGATCTTTCTCTACACCCTAGTTATGACTGTAACACTACATTCTGCATTCTCTTGTTTCCTTCTCTATGAACGGTATGCTTTGTCTGTATAGAGCGCAAGAAACAATACTTTTCACTGTATACTAATACATGTGACAATAATAAATCAAATCAAAATCAGGTCACCATTGATGTGATTTGCTTTCCATTTCCCACATCCGTTGTCCTCATTAACCTATCAATTTGAGCCTCAATTGTACCATGGACTCACAGATCCACAATCCTGACAATCAATACAGAAAATGTTCATCCTTACATTCTGTTCTGGATTCAAACCTAGTATCACATGTATTGCACAACCCATTCCATGAATTTTGAAGTCTAAGTGGAATATCTGCTGAAATTTATGAGCAATATAAGCACAACTAAAAATATTATAATTTAGACAACAAAAAAAATCCATGGGACTTTTGGGGCTTTTGGATGTATATAATCTGTATGTATGTTAAAATGAAAACAGAAAGGCCCTCCAGCCCACACCTTAGGCAACAACTTCCAAACCCACAATGACTACTATCTAGAAGGACAAAGACAACAGATACCTAGAGGTAAAGGTCGAAACCATGGCAGGTGCCTTTGACTGCCAAAAATGTAGTAAAGCTCTCCAGTGAACTTTATAAATTATACTGACTAATCCAAAGATCACATTCAAGCAAAACATTCATTTTTAATAGCATTTGTAAAAGATGCCACATGGGATAGTTATTTATCCATGAGCTGACATCCTAAAATAATTTTATCTCTCAGGTCACCCGATGGCTCAGCTGGTTACGGCTGAGCATAGCTGAGCTGTACTCCCCAGGGTGATTCCAAGTTTAATATCTTGTCTGTGCTCATTTAGTTCACCTAAACCAGCATGGTATTAGGTAAGCTACAGCTGGACCGGGATTTTCACCAATTTGCATTGACTCGGACCCCTTTAAAAATGGCAGCCAGGACCCAATTCCGGGATTCCCCATCCCATTCTCAGCATTTCATATTTTCGGGTGGGCCTAAAGATGCGAGCTGGTTTGGGTCACAGGTTTCATTGCCCAGTCCTTCGCGATTTTCAATGAGTCGTGGTTCACGTCACTTCAGAAGTGTCAGGAACCATAATCTGCATAAGGGGACTTTTAAACAGATAGGTATAAAAGGTCCCCAAATACCCCCATGCTATAATATGCCTAACCCCGCCCCAGGTCCCTCATGCCCCCTCTCCCCCCACCCCCATGCCAAGATATGTCCCTGCTTAGCACAGTGGCACAGTGGTTAGCATTGCTGCCTCACAGCGCCAGGGACCCAGATTCGATTCCCGGCTTGGGTCTCTGTCTGTGTGGAGTTTGCACGTTCTCTCTGTGCCTGTGTGGGTTTCCTCTGAGTGCTCCAGTTTCCTCTCACAGTCCGAAAGATGTGCTGGTTAGGTGCATTGGCCATGCTAAATTCTCCCTCAGTGTACCGAACAGGTGCTGGAGTGTGGCAACTAAGGGATTTTCACAGTAACTTCATTGTAGTGTGAATGTAAGCTGACTTGTAAATAAATAAAGAAACTTTAAACTTTATGACCCATGTAACTCCCATGCCAAGGCATGCTCCCCATCAATGCCCTATAACTCTTCATGCATTATTTGCACAATTTTGCCCCCAAACAACCCCTATGACCCCTCATGCACCCCATTCCAAGATCAGTCCTCTCAAATAGCCTCCTATGTCTCCTCATGCCCTGTATTCCAAACTATGTCCAAGCTAGGTGGCATAAGAGGCCATAGGGGTTGTTCAAGGTTAATACCTTGTCTGGAGTAATGAGGGTCCAAAGACGATATGTGGGGCCATGAAGCAGCATGGATTGAACAAGGAGAATATCTGGGGAGTGAGGGCCTTTATATATCTCCAAGTCAGGATGGTGGGTCACTTGAAGGGGAGCTTCTAGGTTGTCACGTTCCCAGGTATCTGTTGTCTTTGTCCTTCTAGATAGTAGTCATTGTGGGTTTGGAAGTTGTTGCCTAAGGTGTGGGCTGGAGGGCCTTTCTGTTTTCATTTTAACAGGGATGAAGTCCCACAGCCGCAAGAAGAGTTTTAAATGTCCAGCCACCAAACATTTTCCTCGGTTGGTAGCCCGACTGTAGTTCAATCCACCCCTCCACAATGAAAATCTTATGTTTACAGGCACTTTAAAAAAATTAATTTACAGGATATGGGCATCGCTCCAGCTACCCTTCAGAAGGTTGCCCCTTGAACTGCTGCAGTCCCTGTGCTATAGGGAGGGACTTCCAGGATTTCAACCTAGTGACAGTGAAAGAACGGCAATATATTTTCAAGTCGGGATGATGGGTGATTTGAAGGGGGACTTCTACGTTGTCAGATTCCCAGGTATCTGCTGTCCCTGTCCTTCTAGATGGTAGGTTTGCAATTGTTAGGTTTTATGCTTTCACAAAGTTTAACATCTGTGACAGCCAGGAGGATTGACTGTACTTGCAGTCCGGGACTATGGATCGTGCATATGGAATACATGAACCGTCATACACCAAATGTTCCATAGCAGTAGGTTTCGTCATGGCCCTCCATTGCATGGATACATGGCTACATGGCTTTTAGAATTCGTAGAGGGAGCTTGCACTTGTCCCTGTGTCAATATTGATCAATAACAGGCAATTACTGATTCTTAGGGCAACGAGTGTTAATCTTGGCAAACATTTCAGAAGGTGAAAGGGTATTTATGTTCTCCACGATATTGACAGTGTCAAACATGTTCAGCGCCCTTTGTCTGATTGTGCACCTGATTATCATTTTCTGGTTTGTCAATCACCTCACGTATATGTTTCTGACTGGATATTGGATGGTCATTTTTTTATTGCTTGAAGGTAACCATTGTGTACCATCTGTTTGGATCTGTCATGGCTCTTTTTCTTGTAGTGCCCTGCTGCTGATAATGGCCCTTTCTGCCACATGTCTTCCAGTGCCTCTCTTTTCCTCTCTGGATTTTGAGACTGGGATCTGACAGGGAATAAATCTATTTCAATCAGATTCTGATGTTTGGGGATGGATATTTCTCTGGAGGTTGCTATTTGAGAGTCAGAAGACAGGTGTCTGTCTGAATCTCTGTCCTGAGGTGGTAAAAGACTGGAAATCAAACATCCAAGTGAGAATGTCTGTTTTTGTGCTGGTTCAAAAAAAGGGATATGTCTATGGGATACTGTTTATATTGGAACTATAGCAATAACTAGTTGTTAAGAATTATACCTTGTCATGTTTAAGCCTTTCCAATTGGTTAAAGTTATACTAATTCTTTTCTCATATTTTAACTCTGTTGTTAAAAATAAAGTTTATTTTGATAAAAGGTTCCTAATGGGTCAGTTGAATTAAAACTGGAGCAAAATGCCTATGCTCATCCTAATGCCAAAATCATAAAATGTTCGGGTTTGGGCTAATTTTGTAACATACCTTGGAATTTCTGATCTGGCCCCTAACAAATGCATCTTTCTCTCTGCATCTGCTGACAAATTGGTCGATGGGTTTTGTAGGCTCTTGTCGAAATAGCATGAACTCTAGTCTATGAACATGAAAGTTTAACTTGATTCTGAACTGGCCTTCCAATATCGTTCATATCTTTGGGGATCATTTAGCTTTTCTTCTTTTAACCCTTGTTCAGCTTGTGTGGACCTTAATTCCCAATTGCCAGACACATTTTTATGCCTTTCTTGTCTGGTTTATATAGACCTGAATCAAGAAACCATAGCTTTGTACATTGTTTCAACATTTTGAATTCAGACAGTAGGTCCGCTGGATCCCAATTCAAACTATAGAATGTTGTGAACATTTTGACAATATCCCTTTGACGTTGCTTCTCATATAATACTGGGATTATTATTATTGCAACTTTCCCTGGCCCATATTTTAAGGTTTTTTTTGTGTTCTTTTTGCTTGAATCTCTTGCTTGTTATCGATCCGGCTCACACCCTGATCACTCACCTTTCCCAACTAAGCTAAACTGGTGCTGGCCCATTTGACGCATGTTCCCACTCTGCAATCTCACCTCTAGGGATCTGTCTGCTGACTGGCTCTTTATTTGAGCACTGTCCTGGCACTGTGTCTGCAAAGCTTTTCTGAATAGTCACCATACTACAATTTCACATTCTCCAATGCTACGACTCCATTACAGTCTGACCAGCATGTCCAAGGTCACCTTATGCCAGGTAGCATGATAGAAGACTGTTCACTATGTCTGTACTGTACAGAATCTTCCTGCCAGAGTGAACACTCTCACTGCTGCACACCATGCTCTATGGGTTATAATGATGTAAAAGCACCAATCACTCATACAAAATTTTATATACTGGTTGTAGGTTAATTTATTTAGAATAGAGGGAGAGAAAGCATTAAGATATCAAGAGCAGAACTGATTGCTGTGTGCTCTGCTGAAAGCGAAAGTGAAACTAAAATTGGATTGCATGACACAGTTTCTTCTGATGATGCCATGCTGCAATCCCTTGAAGGCATGTTACAACATTATCTAGGGTTGCCACGTCTGATTGTTATACTATTGACTCATGCTAATAAGTATAGAACATAGAACATAGAACAGTACAGCACAGAACAGGCCCTTCGGCCCACGATGTTGTGCCGAGCTTTATCTGAAACCAAGATCAAGCTATCCCACTCCCTATCATCCTGGTGTGCTCCATGTGCCTATCCAATAACCGCTTAAATGTTTCTAAAGTGTCTGACTCCACTATCACTGCAGGCAGTCCATTCCACACCCCAACCACTCTCTGCGTAAAGAACCTACCTCTGATATCCATCCTGTATCTCCCACCACGAACCCTATAGTTATGCCCCCTTGTAATAGCTCCATCCACCCGAGGAAATAGTCTTTGAACGTTCACTCGATCTATCCCCTTCATCATTTTATACACCTCTATTAAGTCTCCCCTCAGCCTCCTCCGCTCCAGAGAGAACAGCCCTAGCTCCCTCAACCTTTCCTCATATGACCTACCCTCCAAACCAGGCAGCATCCTGGTAAATCTCCTCTGCACTCTTTCCAGCGCTTCCACATCCTTCTTATAGTGAGGTGACCAGAACTGCACACAATATTCCAAATGTGGTCTCACCAAGGTCCTGTACAGTTGCAGCATAACCCCACGGCTCTTAAACTCCAACCCCCTGTTAATAAAAGCTAACACACTATAGGCCTTCTTCACAGCTCTATCCACATGACTGGCAACCTTTAGAGATCTGTGGATATGGACCCCAAGATCTCTCTGTTCCTCCACAGTCTTCAGAACCCTACCTTTGACCCTGTAATCCACATTTAAATTTGTCCTACCAAAATGAATCACCTCACATTTATCAGGGTTAAACTCCATTTGCCATTTTTCAGCCCAGCTTTGCATCCTATCTATGTCTCTTTGCAGCCTACAACAGCCCTCCACCTCATCCACTACTCCACCAATCTTGGTGTCATCAGCAAATTTACTGATCCACCCTTCAGCCCCCTCCTCTAAGTCATTAATAAAAATCACAAAGAGCAGAGGACCAAGCACTGATCCCTGCGGCACACCACTAGCAACCTGCCTCCAATCCAAAAATTTTCCATCGACCACCACCCTCTGTCTTCGGTCAGACAGCCAGTTACCTATCCAATCGGCCAACTTTCCCTCTATCCCACACCTCCTCACTTTCATCATAAGCCGACCATGGGGGACCTTATCAAACGCCTTACTAAAATCCATGTATATGACATCAACTGCCCTACCTTCATCAACACACTTAGTTACCTCCTCAAAAAATTCTATCAAATTTGTGAGGCACGACTTGCCCTTCACGAATCCGTGCTGACTATCTCGGATTAATCCGCATCTTTCTAAATGGTCGTAAATCCCATCCCTAAGGACCCTTTCCATCAATTTACCAACCACCGAAGTAAGACTAACCGGTCTATAATTACCAGGGTCATTTCTATTCCCTTTCTTAAACAGAGGAACAACATTCGCCATTCTCCAGTCCTCTGGCACCATCCCCGTGGACAGTGAGGACCCAAAGATCAACGCCAAAGGCTCTGCAATCTCATCCCTTGCCTCCCACAGAATCCTAGGATACATTTCATCAGGCCCAGGGGACTTATCGACCTTCAGTTTATTCAAAACTGCCAAGACATCCTCCCTCCGAACATCTATTTCCTCCAGCCTATTAGCCTGTAACACCTTCTCTTCCTCAAAAACATGGCCCCTCTCCTTGGTGAACACTGAAGAAAAGTATTCATTCATCACCTCGCCTATCTCTACTGACTCCATACACAAGTTCCCACTACTGTCCTTGACCGGCCCTAACCTCACCCTGGTCATTCTTTTATTCCTCACATAAGAGTAAAAAGCCTTGGGGTTTTCCTTGATCCGACCCGCCAAGGACTTCTCATGTCCCCTCCTAGCTCTCCTAAGCCCCTTTTTCAGCTCATTCCTTGCTAACTTGTAACCCTCAATCGAGCCATCTGAACCTTGTTTCCTCATCCCTACATAAGCTTCCCTCTTCCTTTTCACAAGACATTCCACCTCTTTTGTGAACCATGGTTCCCTCACTCGGCCATTTCCTCCCTGCCTGACAGGAACATACCTATCAAGGACATCCAGTATTTGTTCCTTGAAAAAGTTCCACTTTTCATTAGTTCCTTTCTCTGACAGTTTCTGTTCCCAACTTATGCCCCCTAATTCTTGCCTAATCGCATCATATTTACCCCTCCCCCAATTGTAAACCTTGCCCTGCCGTACGGCCCTATCCCTCTCCATTGCAATAACAAAAGACACCGAATTGTGGTCACTATCTCCAAATTGCTCTCCCACAACCAAATCTAACACTTGGCCCGGTTCATTTCCCAGTACCAAATCCAATGTGGCCTCACCTCTAGTCGGCCCATCCACATATTGTGTCAGGAAACCCTCCCGCACACACTGCACAAAAACTGCCCCATCCAAACTATTTGACCTACAAAGGTTCCAATCAATATTTGGAAAGTTAAAGTCCCCCATGACAACTACCCTGTGACCCCCACACATATCCATAATCTGCTTAGCAATTTCTTCCTCCACATCTCTATTACTATTTGGGGGCCTATAGTAAACTCCTAGCAACGTGACCGCTCCTTTCCTATTTCTAACTTCAGCCCATATTACCTCAGTGTGCAGATCCCCCACGAAGTGCCTTTCCGCAGCCATTAAACTATCCTTGATTAACAATGCCACTCCTCCACCTCTTTTACCAGCTTCCCTACACTTAGTGAAACATCTATATCCCGGAACGTCCAACAACCATTCCTGTCCTTGTTCTACCCACGTCTCCGTAATGGCCACAACATCGTAGTCCCAAGTACCAATCCACGCCCCAAGTTCATCTACCTTGTTCCGGATGCTCCTTGCATTGAAGTAGACACACTTCAACCCACCTTCCTGTCTACCAGTACCCACCCTTGACCCTGATACCTTCCCCAATACCTCACCACCCTCACTGACTTCTGGACTACAACTCCCTTTCCCACTCCCCTGACAAATTAGTTTAAACCCCCCTGAAGAGCTGTAACAAATTTCCCTCCGAGGATATTGGTGCCCCTCTGGTTCAGGTGCACCCCGTCCTGTTTGTACAGGTCCCACCTTCCCCAGAACGTGTTCCAATTATCCACGTATCTGAAACCCTCCCTCCTACACCATCCCTGCAACCACATATTTAACTGCACTCTCTCCCTGTTCCTCAACTCGCTATCACGTGGTACCGGCAACGTACCAGAGATGACCACATGTTTCGTCTTGGCTCTCAGCTTCCAGCCCAGCTCCAGAAATTCCTGCTTTAAATCCCCGTCCCTTCTCTTACCTATGTCATTGGTACCAATGTGCACCACGACTTGTGACTGTTTCCCCTCCCCCTTCAGAATCTGGAAAACACGGTCTGAGACATCACGGACCTTGGCATCCGGTAGGCAACATACCATCCGTGAGTCTCTTTTGCTGCCACAGAACCTCCTATCTATCCCTCTAACGAACGAGTCCCCAATAACTATCGCCCTCCCGCTCTCCCCCTTTCCCTCCCGAGCCACAGAGACGGACACAGTGCTGGAGATCCTCTCACTGCGGCTCCCCACTGGTATGTCATCCCCCTCAACCGTATCCAAAGCGGAATACTTGTTGCTAAGGGGAACGACCACCGGGGATCCCTGCACGGACTGCTTCCTCCCAGCCCCTCTCACCGTCACCCATCTGTTTTCAATCCTCGGAGTAACTGTATTCCTAAAGCTTGTGTCTATGGCCATCTCTGCGTCCCTGATGATCCTAAGTTCATCCAACTCCAGCTCCAGTTCCCTAACACGGTTTTGGAGGAGCTGCAGATGGGTGCACTTCCCACAGGTGTAATCAGTAGGGACACTGTCGTCGTCCCTCACCTCAAACATAGTGCAAGAGGAACATTGCACTGCCTGCACACCCATCCCCTCTAGATACCTTGCCAGTACCAGGTAGAAAGTGCAAAAATGAATTCAACTCACCCCTACTCGCCCTTTCAGCCTAAGCCCTGTGAGCCAAAGTCTTATAGCTCACACTCTGCTTCCCACACACTCCGCTGCCCGCTGTATATTGCAGCCTACCTTTTATACTTCACGCGCTTAAAAAACCCTTCCCAGACTCCTTTGCTGCCCACTTCTAGTTTTCACTTTAAACTTGAAAAACTGCTGTTAAAGTAAAGGCCAAAAAATACACACACTAGCTGACTAATTAAATAAATAAACAATTCAATTAATCCAATTAATCTCTCACCAGCACTGCTGCTTTCAATCACCCCTCTCAGCTTGCTCCAGTGGATCAATGAGGGGGAACCTCCCAGGTAACTGACTTTTAAAGTTAAAATAAAAACCCTTCCCAGACTCCTTTGCTGCCCACTTCTAGTTTTCTAGTATGTGGAAAGCAGTTTTGAACAGCATCACACTCAGAGCGTCCTGTATTTGAATTGTTTTTAGCCACTTGGCTGAGGTATACCAGAGCCTATGGAACAATATGTTGGTGTCTTCAGGAGAAATGGGGGAGGGGAGAAAATTATGGAATGTAAGAATAAAATTGTTTATTTTGAATATTTATTCAAATATGCCAGAAACCATGCACAATAAATTTCAGTGTACACTGGTCTACCTATGGCAGATGGCTTTGAATGCCAAAAATACAGTTCCCCAATGACATTTGTAATCACACTGAATAGTTTAAAGATTGTATTTTGCTTTATAGGTCTACATAAATGCATGTACCAACCTGTCAAACAACATTTCATATGCATTTGATTTTCAAGAAAAAAAATCCCTGAGGTTTTCTGTAATATTTTTCCCACAAGGTATCAAGCAAAGCATGATTATTACTTCCCCCGGTTTTAACACAATGTATAGAAAACCTTTTATACTTCCATATATTTCTAGAAATCTACTGCATAAGATTAAAGATCAGAGTGTACAAAAAATTGATCATGACAGTTGTCCCTGAACAGGGAATATTCTTATGCCGTTACATAATTAAGTTCTTGAAAATTGGCTAGGATCTCCTTAATGCAGTAAGAAATCCACATAACTGAGGATCCTAAACAGGGGACAGGAAAATTAAAGTGATTTGAAAATTCTTTCCGAGCTTCTAAAGAGGATTTTGAAAGTGTAGAAAAGCAGGAAAATGGTTTTAAGAAGGACTTCCATCAAATACAATCATGACACATGTAACACGCAGATAAAGTTAATTGCAACCATGCCCACCCAGCAGGATTCCTTTCAGACATGGAAACTGTAATTGCAAAAATACATTTTCAAAGATTTTGTGGCTACATTTGTCTTCATCGGGACACAAGGAACATTTCCTAATGATGAAAGTTTGAATTTAATAATCAAGTAACATACCTTCAAACTAGTAAATGCATATTGCAGTGCCAGTGCCTTCCCCCGCCACCTTTTTTAGCCAAGACTGGAATTGATAAACTGATTGGAAGACAAGTTCAGTGTGCAACAGGGCTATTTTGCAGCAATGACTGACAGTGCCAACAACAGAGAAAGATCTCTGAGCAGCTCATAATAATCACCAGTCTACCATGGAATTCACCTCAACACAATTTCGCAGATACTGGAAGATAGGCGAGATTGTAAATTTGACAGCAGTGCTAGAGCTGTAATACCATCAAGGGAGATCACTGACTTACTATTGCTGATAACTATCCAATTTATTTTTCTTAAAGCAATGCCAAGAATCATATCTATATCTAGGGTCAAAGCTGTTGCATATCATCTCTTACCGCATTTAAACAGGTTGCAACCAAACACATTTTAAAATAAACTAAATAAATCTTACAGATGCTGCCAGACCTGCTGAGACTTTCCAGCATTTTCTCTTTTGGTAAAATAGAGTTTTCCGTAAAAACCATGTGCGATGAATTTTGTAACATTCTCAATTCCTTTAAAAAGTAAGAGTTTGATTTCATCATTAGAATGGGAAAGGGTTGTGTAGATGCAGTACTCTTAAAAAGGACAGTGGCTATAATACACACGATATAGTAAAGCTTTGATGACTGCTCCTCCTGCTTCAAGGAGCAAACAAAAAGAAAATCGCATAATCCAAAGTTTGATCTCCAGTCTATTGAGTCAGCTGATCTCAGCTGGGGTAAGAGTTGTGACATTAAAGTTGACCTTTGAGCAAATGAATGATCAATCGACCATGGTTCCAGCTAGATTGTTATTGAATGACTCCTGTTGGAAAGTATGTGTTTGTGAATGTTAGATGAAAATACAATGGTGTTTGGTTATGATCTTTTCCAACTGAGACCTGACTGAGAAAGTTACTGACATTCAACCCATTCTATCAGTTCATATATGAAGAATAACAATCTGGACAAAGTACAGGAGAGTTTTAAAATTTTTAAAAAATTTATTAGTTACAGGTAGGCTTATATTAACACTGCAACAAAGCCACTGTGAAAATCACCTAGTTGCCACAGCGATGCCTGTTTGGGTACGCTGATGGAGAATTTGGCATGGCCAATGATCCTAACCAGCACATCATTTGGACTGTGGGAGGAAACCAGAGCACCCAGAGGAAACCCACATAGACAGGGGGAGAACATGCAGACTCCATACAAACAGTGACCCAAGCCGGGAATTGAACCTGTGTCCCTGGCGCTGTGAGGCAGCAGTGCTACCCCCTGCGCCACCATGTCACCCAGGGTACCCATTATCCTGGAGAGTATCCATTATTCATGAAACTATACCTGAAGCAAGAATCAGTTCTCGCAGAGGATGAGGGAATAAAATTATGGGCAGGAATAAGAACTTTAATATTTTAAAAATAACTCATTATGGCTTTAAATCGGCAGAAATTGACGTCAGAAATTGATGTCAAATGCTCTTGAGCCAACTACAGATTTAAATTTGGCTGATTTTACCAACCCAATTCTTCCTCACACTGGAACAAACTCCAATCCTTCTGTATGTTGTTTCTGAGTGACATTAAATCTCATATCATGACAGGTGTAATCCTCCAGCAAAATAGGACTCTTCCTGGGTAATGCTCTCATTTGTCAATGTTAGCGATGTGTGCAACAGATCAAGGACAGGTAGCAATATGATGTAGATGCAAATAATGAGTTTAGCTTCCCTCTTGAGATACAGCAAAATGCACAAGCTTCCCCCCATGAGTCACATTTGGATCCATAAGCTACATCTAATTAACTTTCTTGACAAGTTACAGTAATATTTGATAGCATATTGTTCATGCTAATTAGACTGAGGGAGTATGGATGAAAATCAGTCGTAGGGTTCCATCTCATTATTTACAGTGGAATGCAACAGCAATATGAACATATCCAGTATGAAGTCAAACTTCATACTTTGGCAAACATATTGAAGCATATGGAGGTAAGGTGGAGAAAGCCAAATCATTGCACTTCACTGAAGGACATCATTCCCTCTTGCTTAATGTGGCCTATTTTGTGTTTTCCACACTAAGGACGTTCTTAGTGTGGAATACTGAATTGAAATTCTGTCATGTACTTTGCTCATGCAGATGTATCGATGTATCCATTTAGAGCTACATTGACCTGAACTACAACACAAAGGTATCAGCCTACGTACTTTTAAATAATGTAAACACGACTATACAAACACACTAACATGTCATTTGCTATGATTTCACCCCAGGTGGATTGATGCATTCTGAAGTCAAATATTCCATATTCTTTATCCACTCATTTGTGAAGCTTTTTTAATTAAAATAAAGCAATATATTAATTGATAAATTATTGGAATGCCCCCCCTCCTCCCCCCAGTTGATTGAAAAGATTTACTCAGGCTCCTCAATTGAATATTTTGTTGTGCAAATTTTGGATAATTAAACTGGAACAATTCTGCCTTTCAATGAAAAAATAAACTCAAGCAGTTCAGTGTAATTATGGACTCCTACCACCCGCTATGCAAATACATTTTTTTCTGCGATGAATATGGACCTGAAATCCTCACAACAAAATTTCTGAGTCTTTATGCTTTACACTTCGGTGCACAATAAAAGCATTATTGAAACGAAAGTCCAAAGCCTCACAATGCAATATAATCAAGGCAGATTCAGCATGTTAGCTCTCTGCCTTCTCCTGGATATGAGCAAGTTCCTGGGTTTCTTATTAAGTAATTTCTTATTAAAAATTTCTTATCATCATTTCTTATTAAGCCCAGCACAATAGAGTGTCCCCTGGAGGTGGCAGCAGTGTTGTCCCTACCTCCAACCTCATTCAATAAGATGAGTTCAGAAATGAGTGACATTCTGTTTGCACAGTGCTGACTTTGGATCAGATGATGGAATCTGATCAATTTTCACCCCTAAGCCACTGAAACAGTTTTTTGGTACAGTTTCGCTTGCAACATATTTCACTTTAAATAAATTTGACAGTACTTACCATATCTCACACCTTATTTTAATACATAATATATATGAGAACAAATGTGTCAACCAAAGTGGTCGACTCTGCTGTAACAGAAAGCACAAATAAAATGCACACATTTTAACACACTCCTTAACAGACATTGGAGCTGGCCTGATGAATCTGCCCTGAATATATATAGAGATCTTTCTAATCCAGAAGGCAACAGTAAAATGCATTATGCCAGGCATTTTGTCATGCTGGCTTCATAACAGAATGACCCAATATCTGATCTCCACAGGTGGCTAACAGTTAAAAGCATTTTCTTTCAGTACGTCTTCAGCCCATAGAACACCGAAGTGCCCTTCACAATCCTGTACACCTCCATTTCATTCTCTACTTTAGAACTATGAGCTGGAATAGAATAATAAAATATTTATCTCCTGTGTTAAATAGAATCTGGATGCAACTTTTGGGATGAGATCCAACTGTCGCTCTCACCAACTGTCAGGAAAGTTATATAGTCAGACAGAAGGACACAACATTCACTGACCCTTGTAGCTGCAGCATTTTCTAACAAATGAAGCTTAATTAAAAATAGTTCCAAAGTCTCAATGAGAGGCGGCACAGTGGCACATTGGTTAGAACTGCTGCCTCACAGCTCCAGGTTCAATTCCAGACTCAGGTGACTGTCTATGTGGAGTTTTCATGTTCTCCCCGTGTCTGTGTGGGTTTCCTCCAGGTGCTCCAATTTCCTCCCACAATCCAAAACATATGCGGGTTAGGTGGATTGACTATGCTAAATTGCACCTTAGTGTCCCAAGATGTCTAGGTTAGAGGGATTAGGCATGGGAAATGTGTGGGGTTATGAGGATAGGGCAGGGGTGAGGGCCTAGGTAAGGAACTTTCAGTCAGAGTCGGTGCAGACTCAAAGGGGATTTTATGACTCTAATATCTACACTTGTGGAAAATCATTTTTAAAATTTGTTATGTCAGGGCTGTGATTGCAGTAATCAACATTATTGATCCCTAAAGAACATTGGCTAGTTATCTGTTTCCACAAGTAAAGTCTGGTATTTGTTTCTGGATGTCTGTTAAGTATTCCTTTTGTGGAGATGCCGGCGTTGGACTGGGGTAAACACAGTAAGAAGTTTAACAACACCAGGTTAAAGTCCAACAGGTTTATTTGGTAGCAAAAGCCACCAAAAAAGCTACCAAATAAACCTGTTGGACTTTAACCTGGTGTTGTTAAAGTATTCCTTTGTCAAATGAGCATTGACAGGTCAAGTCTAAAGTCTGGTTCTTATATAAGAGTTTCCCTGAGAAAGTTCAATTTGACAATGCCAGCTTTTCTATGAATAGTCATTTCTGATCAATTAGATAATTGAGATTTTTTTCATCAACAAGTAATCTAGCACAGATGGGAAAGCTCTTGAACACACAAGATTTTATACTAACCAGTTGGGGTTACATGAAAGGCAATTGAAACACTCACAATGGTGTGAGGGAAATACTTCCTAATAGTTAATAATCATAGAAACCATACTGTGAAGCAGGAGGCCATTTGGCCCATCAAGCCTGCACTGACAACAATCCCACCCAGGCCCTATCCCCCTAACCTCAAGTATTTACCCTGCCAATCCCCCTGACACTAAGTGGCAATTCAGCATGGCCAATCAACTTAACTCGCACACCTATGGAGGTAATCCATGCAGACAGTCACCTGAAGTCAGAATTGAACCCGGGTCCTTGGCGTTGTGAGGTAGCAGTGCTAACTACTGTGCTACCGTGCCATACCTGGAGTAGGAAGTGGAGGAACATTCATCCAAGCAACTTGAATGTTCAACCAGAGCCAACTAGAGTGAAAATATATCTGCAAGAGTAGTCACACAGTCAGAAAATCTATAGGTCAAGATTTTTCTCACAACACTTGGAAGAAATTGGATCAAGAATAGAATGATTAATATAATAATCTGAAGGACAATGCAAGTGAACACAAAACACATATCTTTGCCATTGATTTTGGCACCTGCAATATTTGTCTGTTGATTTGCTTATTTCCTCAAAGTTACAAGTGCAAATAATATTAACAGGAATATCCATCATCATTCACAACATCTTATTATATACAATTAAATGTAATGTCATGCCTGGTTAAGGCATCCATTAACCTTTCAATAGAAAAGTAATCATATGAAACAGGCCACTTCCCATAGTGAGGATGTTATCATCTTTACTCCACAAATATTCTCCCAGCAACCCTCAACAATCTGACTTTATGGAAAATTAATAACAGTACTGCTTGGTAAAAGACACAAAATTAATAAGCAACATTAGCAACAAGGGGAAATCTCAGTAACAACAAGAAACATTGGCTGAATTTTTGCTGAGTTTCCCCCCACTGGTAGACTTTCATTAAAAAGTATATTTTAATATGGAATGTTAAGCTTGGAAAAGGGAACATAAAGGAAGGAAATTGCAGAAATTGTTTTTGTCAACCCCCAAATGGGTGATGCTACTGTGATATCAGTGCAGATCACCAGGCAGGATTTAAC
This sequence comes from Mustelus asterias, assembly GCF_964213995.1. Classification (NCBI taxonomy): domain Eukaryota; kingdom Metazoa; phylum Chordata; class Chondrichthyes; order Carcharhiniformes; family Triakidae; genus Mustelus; species Mustelus asterias. The sequence goes on from NC_135804.1 coordinate 91,595,610, forward strand.
ATCCTCCCTCAAGGCATGTTTGGTGACAGGATGACAATTAATCAAGTGGGAGAAAGGTGGGTTCGGAACCTGCTGCCTTGGTCAATTAAATATATGGGAAGACATGTGAATGGCCAAAACTTCAGGAGTTCAGGCCCTTAAACAATTAAGGTTTACTTAAGAGCCCTATCCTGCTGCTGCAGCTATCCATCATGCACGAAACCTCAAAAGTAAACCCTGTTGGGTTTGCTTGTTGCCTTCTGGGTTTTGGTCCTTCGTTCAAAGGCATTCAATGCCTGACTCACATCAGGAAGGGATGCGCCTGCTATTAGCCACCTCCCCCTGCCTTTGTTGCCAACTGTCACCCATCATGACAACATCACCCACCCCCCTCCCCAACTACCCCCCCCCCCCTCCCCAACTACCACCCCCCCCCTCTCCATCTCTCACCTGTGCCCTGGTCCCTCAGTGATCCTGGCACTCAGGTGGGTGCATTACTGGCAGCAGCCACTGCTTCCCCAGTTGCGCTGTCAAGCAATGCGCAGCTGGGGTGGTAGTATTTTTTACCCCAGGGCCCTCGATCCTGGGAAAGGCTCAGGGTTGCCCAGTTAATTGGCACTTAGTTTGATGGGCCGTCCTGAAAGGAGACTGCAAAGCTTTCTAGCTGGCTCTCCAGCCAGCAGGTGTGACGTCCATCGCCCCCTGCTCATCATCTCCAAAAACATATTAATATCATCTTAGGGAATAAAGGGAAGATGATGGGCATGAGAAAAAAGTCAAACATCGATATGGTGGGACAGAGGGAAGAAGGAAGTGCCCTAAATAACTTACATCAGTAATTATCAGGAAAATGATCCAGAGAGATTAATTTAAAGATGATTGGCCAAATACCAACTTGCGAACCTGTGGATATTTCTATTTCCTGATCATTTATTTTTCTGGAGTACCAGTCAATTTTAAACAGTGAAGGACTACTCCTTCCGATAGAACATGCAAAATGTTCATTGTCATGTATCATTCTTCTTTCTAGTTTCTACTCCTTTAAACACATCTGCCTCTGGTGCAAATTAAACTCCTAACTTTTTGTACCCAACATTATTACACTTCGGCCTCTATTTTGTTCAAGTATTGATGTGCTCACCTTAATACGAACAGGTCTCTAGAGAATTGAAAAATAAAGCACAATAAATTATCAACAATTTAAACTTCCAATCTAGTTTTCAGTATTGTTTGCTTGACTGGCAATGAGCTGCTTATTTTGCAGTTACTCATTTGGCCATTTAACCAACTACTAATCTTGTTCATCATCTATCTTTCTAAATATTAGTGATCAGGAATCTGAAAACACATTATTATTTTCCACAAGGGCTGATGAGAAATTTGATAGTTCTATCAAAGTTCAGATTAGTTAATCACTGCATGTTGTCCAGAAACAACTCGTAAAATGTTACTTGAACTGTATATTACAGCTAAGAACTGGAACAATTTTACTTTATTTCAAGAGAAATCAAGGTAATGGCAAAGGTTCACGGTATCACCAAGATGGAAAATAAAGCATGACAAGATGGGATAAATAAAGAAATATCAAGCAGTTTTCAAGCTTGATGTCCCAATTGGCTAGGCATCGAGAAAACTTATCGTTACTCTCGTTGATAGATTTTAGTTGGTTAAACTCCAGCAGTATTTCTGTACATTCTGGGACGCTTACAACCTGAGGGATGCTTACCTGAAGGTAAAATGTTTGGATTTGGAAGATCATAGAATCATAGAAACCCTACAGTGCAGAAAGAGGCCATTTGGCCCATCGAGTCTGCACTGACCACAATCCTACCCTGGCCCTACCCCCTTATCCCTACATATTTACCTGCTAATCCCTCTAACCTACGCATCTCAGGACACTAAGGGGCAATTTTAGCATGGCCAATCAACCTAACCAGCACATCTTTGGACTGTGGGAGGAAACCGGAGCACCCGGAGGAAACCCACGCAGACATGAGGAGAAAGTGCAAACTCCACACAGACAGTGACCCAAGCCGGGAATCGAACCCAGGTCCCTGGAGCTGTGAAGCAGCAGTGCTAACCACTGTGCTACCGTGCCTAAAAAAAGATGGGTCATGACCCTGTGAGGAAGGAGACTCCTCTCAGTTTTGGGCTTTTGGAAAGGCGACCTGTGTGGATTTTTCAATAATTGGTTTGAAGACACTTGAACACAATGGCCAGAATTCTCCGACTGCGCCCGCAGCTGTGTCCCACTGCAGTGAATGGAAATTTGGTTGAGTGCCAAATTCTCCACTCTTGCTGGCAGTGTTAGTGGGGCACACAAGAATTCTGGCCAACATTTGACTTCTATGCAAGCCAATCACGAAATACATGGGGTGGAATTTTACAACCACTCCCACCAGCGGGATTGTTCAGTCCTGTTGAAGTTAATGGAGTTTTGAATGGATTGTTGCATTTTCCGGCTCTACAGCTGTCATGGTGGGGGAGTAAAATTCCACCCATGGAATATTTTGGCAGAGAAAAAAATAAACTCTGCATGAATAAAATTATATCAATATTTCTCTCTTAACCGTGCTACATCAATACTCACGATACCATCTCTGCCTTTAGGAACATAAATTATAAAATCCAGATAAAACTCTCAGCTGTACTAAACAATAATTGATTCACTAAACATTTGCTATCTGGAAACAATGTAAATTCATATCTCACAAGAACCTTAACTTCATAACTTGATTGCATGTTCAAAAATCAATAGATTTCAATGTTTCAAAATAGTTGAGGTGGCACGGTAGCACAGTGGTTGGCACTGCTGCCTTACAGCACCAGAGACCTAGGTTCGATTACGGCCTTGGGTAACTGTGTGGAGTTTGCACATTCTCCCCGTACCTGCGTGGGTTTCCGCCAGGTGCTCCAGTTTCCTCCCGCAGTCCAAAGATGTGCAGATTAGGTGGATTGGCTGTGCTCAATTTCTCCCTAGTGTCCCAAGACGTGTAGTTTATGGGGAATTAGCAGGGTAAGTACGTGGAGTTATGGGGCTAGAGCCTGAGTGTCGTGCTCTGTTGGAGAGTCAGTGCAGACTCAATAGGCCAAAGTGGCCTCCTTCTGCACGGTAAGGATTCTATGAGTTAATGCCGATACTTATGGCATGTAATAGAAATATATGTGATGAAACATGATGTTAACATGTTGATGATAAGAGACAATCTGTTTGGTTTTATATGAATGCTTTTGTTGCAAGAAAGAAGATCTCAGGTAAAAAGTTATTCCTTATTTTATGTACTTTATGTATTCATTAACTTAGGTTAAAACAATTTCATTGTTGCTAATATCATGTTAAAATCCACTCGAAAGACTCAGCTCTAAAACAACAGCAAAATGCTGTTTAAATGTTTTCATCTCTGAGATAAAGTGTGGTGAATAATAGCTAAAATGAAATGCCCGTAAAAGAGTTCTGTCCTCATCAGCAAGGAGATAGAAGAACCAAAATGCAAGTCATTTTTAGCCTGATGACAATATGCAAAAGAATGTGGCAATGACAATTTATGACATTGGCTGGCAAAACAAATCCACCTGTTAGACACTTGCATAAAGTTGGCACTTCTTTATACCCCATCAATATAATTAGGTATTTTACGCCATATATCAGCTCCCTTTTTTTTGAATCTCATGCTTTTCTGTCAGCCCTCCTTTACTTTTCTCCTTGAATGCACATTTCATGGAACACATTTAATTCACAAAATTTAACTGGAATGACGCCAAGTAAGTAAATAAACACTAATAATCGACAGTGTACAAGATGCAAGAAAAATCCATTCCAACCAATTACTATCCCAATAGCCTACTTTCAAAGATCATCAGTGTGATGGAAGGTGTCGTTGACAGCGCTATCAAGCAGCGCTTACTCCCTAATAATCGGCTCACTGATGCTTAATTTAGGTTCTGCCAGCATCATTCAATTCCAGACCTCATTGCAACCCTTGGTCTAAACTTGGACAGAGAGTTGAATTCCAGAGGTGAGGTGAGAATGGCTGCCCTTGACATCAAAGGTGAGCATTTGACTGAGCAGGGCAGCAAGAACCACCAGTAAAACTGAAGTCAGTAGGAATCAGGGGAAAACCTTCCATTTGTTGCAGTCATATAGACATAAAATAAGATAGCTGTTATTGTTGGAAATTAATTATCTCAGCCCCAGGATACCGCTGCAGGATTTCCTCAGGGCAGTGTCCTAGGAAAAATCATTTTCAGTTACTTCATCAATGTCTTCCCTCCATTGTAATTTAGAAGTTGAGATGTTTACTGATTGAAGTGTTTAATTCCATTCACAAATCTTCATACCAGAACTTCAATTGGACTGGCCACATAAATATGATGAGCACAAGGGTTGGTCAGAGGCTCGGTATTTTGCAGCAAATAACTCACCCCCCCTGATGTCCTTGTGGAAAATTTGACTCTAAACCATTAAGATTATTGAGGTTTTCTTGATAGCAATACAAAGTACTTTTAACCTCTCTCCCAGTTGATAAATTTAAATCTTATCTGCATGATTTAATTTTAAAATTCAGCATCATGGAAATCTGCACTTATTGCGCCTAATCACCATCTATAAGGGATAAGTCTGGAGTGTAATGGAGTACTCTACACTTGCCTGGAGAAGTGCAGCTCCAACAACACTCAAGAAACTCAACAAAGCAGCCAACTTGCCTGGCACCTTATCCATCACATCAAGCATTCACTCCCTCCACCCTGATGCACAACAACCATCTATGAGACACATTGCAGCAATTTGCCAAGGCTAGTTTGACAGCACCTTCCAAATCCATGACCTAGATTATCCCGGAGAACAAAGACAGCGAGTGGGAAGCTCACCACCGGTAAGGGTTCCTCTAAGCGACACTCCAGTCTACCTTTGAAACAGTTTGCTTTGTCTTCAAAAACATGAAACACCTACTTCAAGTGCAGTGACTTCAGGATTTCAAAGAGGGAGCTCACCATCATTTTCTCAAGGACAATTAGGGATGGGAAATAAACGCTTGCCTTGCCAGAGTTTCCCACATACCATGAATGATTTTTTTAAAAATGTCCACATCAAATTAAACTCCCTCACCAATATCATTTAAAGATCAGCAAATTAAATCAGTTCTGAAAATGAAGACAGGCTTAATTTTCTCATAACAGCAACTTCAAGTTATATATTGCCTCTACCCTAAGGCACTTCACAGGACTGTTATAAAATAAGAGGCAGAACTTGGAGAAGAGTTGCAGGAAATGCATTCCCACCAATGTCAGAGGTGTTGCAGCTATTTAACACTGCAAAGAGTCTATCTTTTGGGAGGAAGTCCTGCCCTAGTGAGCTGCTGGACACTCTTATTTGCTGGCAGCTTTGTACCCAGCAGTGGCACTGTGAGTGTGGGAGACCCTGGGGTGGGACTGAAAGGGCATTTTTGGGTGTCTTGGCTTGGGAAAGGGGAAGGGATACCTGGGGGCCAGGGGGGGTAGAACTTGTTGGGAGGGGGAGGGATGGTCTGATTGGGAAAGGAGATCAGTAATGGAGTCCCCTCCCCACCACCCCTTCACGATTTTCCCACCTGAGAAATTGAGGTTCAAGCAATAAACCTGGCAGACTTCCCCTCCATCCTCCCAAGGCTAGGCCAGCTGGGGAAGTGATCCTTAAGTTATCATTAATTGGTTACTCAATTACTTCATTTGGGATGAGCTCTGGTCCTCGTTTGCTGTCCCCTCCGCTCCCTCACATCCAGTGAAATTCAGGCAGGTCAGGAGCAGACGGGATGTGGTGGGAAGGTCACCTGGGAATTTTATGCCCACCCCGCACCTGCAAACCTGCCAGTGGAGGCCTGCAAAATTCTGGCCAAAGTATGACATCTGGACACTGAAGAAGAATTAAGTCGGATGGCCAAATGATTGGTCAAAGAGATTGGTTTTAACAAATATTTTAAAGGAAGAAAGTGAGGTCGGGAGATGGAGAGGTTTAGGAAGATTATGGAAAGACTTGGAACGCAGACAACTGAAGGCCCAATCACGAATGGCGGAGCAATTAAAATTGTGAATGTATAGGAGGCCAAAATCTGAGAAGCACATATATCTCAGAGCTGTGAGGCTGGAGCAGATTACAGAGGAGGGGTAAGGCCAAAAAAGGATTTAAAAATAATGATGGAACTTGTAAAATCAAGATGCAACTTGACTGGGAGCCAATGTAGGTGAGCGAGCACATCGGATGATAACGGAATGGGACTAGCTGCAGTTAGGTATGAGGGTTTGGGGCAAATGTGAAATGCTTCTGAGGGCAGCAGGCAAGACTCCTGTTCCTCCTTGTTAACTCCTTGTTAAAAGGAGGTTAACTCCTTGTTAAAATTAAAACTATATATTGTGCATACTGGATATCTATTGAGTTTAGGCTGACAAACTTCCTAATCATTCAGGATGAAAGATTTCAATGACTGCATTACAACTAATATAATATCTGAAGTCATTTAGAGCTATAAATTTGGAAAAGAGGGGTGTTTTTCAAAAGGAAGCACATGCAAAAATTGCATTTAATTTGTAAAAAATATGTTAACATGTGCTTTACAGAATGGATTTTCAGGTGGCAATTGAAATTTGATGTCATCGCAGGATCAGCAATCATCTATGTTCTCCAGGTTTTACAGACAGAAGTTCTCTTTGTGACCCAGCTTTCATAACTTTTTTAGCCAAGTGATATGACCTTTGGTGATGACATAATTGTTGCGTAGCTTGCGAGAGCAATACGTGTATTACACCAACGCAATTATCAAAGTGAATTCATCATTCAATGCACACATGTAACACGCTCAAGATTTTTGTTTGCATGTGCTGATGACCTGCACCTCTGTTTAGGTACGCGGTGTGAGCGCAGGAAGAGAGGCCATTGCCTTAAGTGATACTCTGGGCAGAATTTTTCCATCCCACCCGCCACGGGAACTGTAGTGGGTGGGGGCGGACCATGCAAAGGTCCATTGACCTCGAGCAGGATTTTCCGGCCTTGGGGTCAGCGCGGCTGGAAAGTCCTGCCCTCTGGCTACAATTAGATGGGTGAGTGTAGTCCCACCCATCTGGACAACAATATTGTTGCAAGATGATGATGGGGTCAACTGTGTCAAAGGCTACAGACAGGGTTGGAAGGATGATGAGGGGTGGTTTACTTTTAGCTCAGTCACATTGGATGTCATTTGTGACTTTGATAAGAGCTATTTCAGGGGTGAAAACCTGGTTGGAGCGATTCAAACATGGAGTTCTGCGAAAGAGAGGAACAGATTTGCAGAAGCATCTGCAGAAAGAATATATCACCAAAATAGTTGTATCTTCTATTAATAATTTTTACATTACACTTACATTTTATACCAGCAGGAATTTGTCACCACATTCTGACTTTTGTTTTGCTGACTGTTTTAAGTTTGGATTCATTACATTCTAACTGTTGCCTCATTTTAGTTAAGTAAGGCTGCAGGTTGGACTGCAGTGTGCCATTCTCGCAGCAGAACTGTTTCCATAGGATAAACATTTGTGTAAAATGGATGCCAACAGCTATCACAAATTGTCTTCCTGAAAACAACTTAGTTTCAGAGCACACAAATTTATTTTGTGAACATTGGCTTTGGCGCTCTCACATCTGAGTCAGAAGATTGTGGGTTTAGTTCAGTGGAAAAACTCACCAAGGTTCCATCGACAGCACATTCCAAACCCCCAACCTACACCGCCTGGAAAGACAAGTACAACAGATTCATGCAAAACCATCATCTGTAACTTTTCCTCCAAGTTATTCACTCACTGTTCCTTCACTATCACTGGGTCAAAGTCCTGGAACTCCCTCCCCAACAGTACTGTGGTTATACCTACACCTCTCGACTGCAGCGATTCAAGAAGGTGGCTCACCGTCATCTCAATGGCAATTAGTGGTGGGCAATAAATGCTGGCCTAGCCAGCAATACACAATTAAGCGTCTTAAGGGTCTAAGTTGGTTCGCCGGAGGGTGGGTGGTCCGATGACTCCTATGCCCTTGGTAAAATTGTGGCAGAGTGCATGAATAGACAGTTGGCACATTGTCCATAGCATCTTACAACCGCCCCCCCCCCTCCCCCCGACCCCCACCCATCCCCTAACACCTGCCAATCCAGCATGGGGACGGAGAATGGAGGGCTATATATCAAACACCATGTGTTTAATGAATTCAAGAAACTTCAGCATACCACAAAGCATATAAAAAGTGATTATTTATACATAAGTTTGGATTAATAATTGTCGTCTTGCAGATGTGCCTGGAGTTAGAGACAACAAATAAATGAGATTAAGCTCAATCAGTTCCGTTTATCAGAATTTACTTTCATTACTGCAGAAGGTGGAAAATTTATTCTGAATTGTATGTTTTTGCTGAAAAGATGACACGAGAAAAAAAAATTCAGAAAGAGGATATCACAATTTTGTTTTGTGCATTTTTGTTATCTCTTCAGTATGGAAGTTAGTACATAAGGTACCATAATGCTCATTTGGAGAGGCAGTGCAGACACGATGGGCCAAATGGCCTCTTCTGTGCCATAACAATTCTGTAATTCTGTGATTCTGAGTTTCTTATCCCAATCATCCACAACTATGCAATCACGGATTAGTTCATCCTTCATCCTGCATCTGCAAGAACTAGCTAGGCAATTTAAGCACAGGTTTAAGGTGCCGGGGAGTAGGTACAGAGGAGATGTCAGGGGTAAGTTTTTCACTCAGAGGGTGCTGGGTGAGTGGAATTGGCTGCCGTCAGTGGTGGTGGAGGCAAACTCGATAGGGTCTTTTAAGAGACTTCTGGATGAGTACATGGGACTGAATAGGATTGAGGGTTATAGGTAAGCCTATATATAAGCCTAGGTAGGTAGGGACATGACCGGCGCAACTTGTGGGCCAAAGGGCCTGTTTGTGCTCTATTTTTTTCTTTGTTCTATGTTCTAATATAGGTTGGTTTGGAATAATTCAATTCATTCCCCAAGTTGCTTCAAACACTGGTTAAAATGTGTTTGTTCAATTATTAACTTTTTCCTCAGGCTAAAATAGATATTAAAGACTTTATGAAATGGAACTAAAATCCACAGTAACTCCTCCACATCCTGTCTTAGGAGGATATCATCTGCCACTGGACCTACTTTATAAAGAAAGGAACTAACTTAAAGCTTTGGCTCTTTTCATGAATACCTGGCGTTGTTTGGTATTAGAGAAAATGGCATTTCCAAAACTCCCACTGCCAACTTCCCTACGGGCTTTCAAGGCAGTCAAACGGGTAGGACAAGGGCAGAGGCTGTCCATTAGCTACTGGAATTGTTACCTCTTCCCCGTGTATCTCCTTCTACTGTTGGAATTACTAAGGCTGCTTTCAAACGTTTCTTCACTCTGGATAGTGAAGAAATCACTCCTTTGATTACATCGATGTGCCTTTTACATCGAAGTGTGCATCGCTGCCACCATGTTCGAAGATTTGGTCCTTTGGTCTTGGACGCTGGGCATGGTACTTAGTTCTTAGATAGACTGGAGACATAATCTGATATCTAATCATCACTTGCTTACCGGTACTTCTTTTATACAAGTTGCAGAGTAGACATATATCTCTTAGACACAATTTCAATCTCTCTCTTTAACACTGAACACATAACTGACTCATATCAGTAGTACATCATCATCTACATGATATATTAGTATATCCATTTGTTTACTCTGTTATCGTATAGGTTACGCTGGTTTTAGCACTGAAATTTACCCAAGGCCTGCCAGTCATACAAGTCAAGCGTGTATCAATTTCCACGATCTTTTACAGCAGCTTAATAAAACATCATGTTAGAAGCTGATACCAGTCATAAAACTGGGGATGCCTCGCAGAATGAATTCACCGCAAATTTCCACTAATTGCACTCATTTGTAGTCCTTCAAGAAGGCTTTTAAAATTATGAATTTTTTCAGCTGCAAGAACATGAATGGACATGCTTTAAAACTAAGAAACGTTGCGACAGTGTCAGTGTTATGAAATGGTTAATACTTTTGGATAGTTTTCAAAGTTATCTTCAGTTATTCAAAAGGGTTACTCAAAGGTGGTGGATTAGAAGTTGATTAAAAATCTTTTTTTGTGATAAACACACTTTCAGCTATATTTATAAAACTGCACCAGGTTATCACCCTTAAAAATACACTGTATCATGAAATATTTTTAATGGAAATAATTAAAGAATGAAAAAATCAAAATATATTGTGCAACTCCACCGACACGCAAGAAGATTGACACCATCTAGAACAAAGAAGCCCACTTGATTGGCACCCCATCTGCCACCTTCAACATTTACTCCCTCCACCAGTAATGCACAGTGGCAGCCAATGTGTACCATCTCCAAGGTGCATTGCAGAAATTTAGCAAGGCTCTTTCAACAGCACCTTCCAAACCCCTGAGCTCTATCATCTAGAAATAGACGGGCAGCAAGTGCATGGGAACATCACCACCTGTAAGTTCCCCTCTGAGTCAGTCACAAATTAATTACTGTCAATCAACCACTTTGACATTGAGAAATAACTGTTGGAATCTCATTTCTTCAGGTGTTAATTATTATTGGAGGTTTTAATAAGCACATATGACCAGTAGATAATGGATGAACTTCAAGAGTCATATCCTGTCTCTATATCCTGGAACTATATTGGTGTTCCTTCAATGTCGCTGGGTCAAAATCCTGGAACTCCCTCCCTAACAGCACTGTGGATGTTCCTGTAACAAATAGACTGCAGTGCTTCAAGAGGCAGCTCACTACTATCTTCTCAATAGCAATTAGGGATAGGCAGAAAAAATGCTGACCTCACTAGCGATGCCCACATCCCATGAATGAATTTTAAAAATACATTCGTAGTTCTGCCCAATATTTCTGTTCATGGTGGATTCTGAAGTGGCTTTATAGGATAGACACAAAGAGGTTATTTCCCCAAGCTGGAGAATCTAGGACATGGTAGTACAGTCTCGAGATAAAAGGTTAATTTAGGACTGAGATGAGAAACTTCTTCAGGAGAGTTGTGAATCCTTGGAACTGTCTTCCCAGAGGGTGAGTGCTCCATCATTGAGTACATTTAAGGCTGAAATACACAGTTTATGGTCTCTCAGGAAATCAAGAGATATGGGAAGTGGGAGAGCAATTGGATTTAAGGTAGAAGATATAAGCTATGATCATTCTGAATGGCCGAGCAGACTGAATGAGCCCACAATTTCTTAGATTGTTATGATGTTATCTAATATTAAATAATATGTAAATATGCAAGTGAAAACCTACCCCAAAATGTTTGAAAACAAATATAGTTTGGGTGCAATTTACCTCTCGGTTGCTGATACTGCACAAAGCATAAACTTTTGGTCATTTTGTTTAGTTCTCACCTAATTCCTCCATTTTAACCATGCTGCAGAAAAATAAAAACCAGATTTTCATTACTAAGTTAAATTCAATGAATTATTTGGTTACTAAACCTGATCTTCACATATTTTTAACATACAGTGAACGTGCACGTTTTAACTAGTGCTTGAAACAACCTGGGGAATCGATTGAATTATTCCAAACCAACCTATATCACTTAGCTAGTTCTTGCAGATACAGGATGGTGAAGGATGAGCTCATCTCTGACTACATAGCCGTGGGCGTACAGGATGAGAAACTCAGAATCATTTGTTACGGTGCAGAAGGAGGCCTTTTGGCCCATTGTGTCTGTACCAGCTCTCCAAAGGAGCATCATGAGTTAGTGTCGTTCCCCTGCCTTTTCCCCATACCCCTGCACATTGTTTCTATTTAACCCTGAATTGAACCTGTCTCCACCACACTTCCAGGCAGTGCATTACAAACCCGAACCACTCATTGAGTGGAATTTTATGAGAATGATTCTAAGTGTCCAGCTAGTGTGAAAATGGGAGAGTTGCAGATCCGTTTTTTGTGCGAGTCTTTGTGTCCAATCTTGTACACATAGTGCATGAAAAAATTGACTAGACTGCATCAGGCAGAGGGTGGGGTTTAATTCACTCCATGTGACGAAGTGACGAATCTGACCCAGTGAGATTTCCACTCCATCTGACGAAGGAGCAGCGCTCCGAAAGCTAGTGGCATTTGCTACCAAATAAACCTGTTGGACTTTAACCTGGTGTTGTTAAAACTCTTACTGAGTTTACCCCAGTCCAACGCCGGCATCTCCACATCATTAATTCACAAGCCAGCCTTTAGAGGGAGCTATTGCGCATTCTGTGTCTGCACATGTGCAATAGCAACAGCAAAGGGACTATAACGCATGTGAAGAACTCTGATGCTGCACATGCGCAATAGCAACAGCAGAGGTCTGACAGAGAGAGAACTGTCAGGCCTCTGCTGTTGCAGCCAGTCTGAACACAGACACCTCCTGCAATCGTGGTGCCCTGCAGCCAATCATGAGCCCCACATCTCCTGGAAATAACACCCCGAACCCAGCCCCAGCGTCCAGACGGATCGTACCCCGCCCCCCCCCCCCACACTGATCACTTGCAGAGTGATAACGGGCCCCTCTCCCTCCCCCCAGCAATCGAAGCTGCAGAATGGCAGTGGGACCTCCCCTCCCTCCCTAATCAGGCTGCCCTGGCCTGGCACCGCCCCCATAAGCCCTGCCCCCATAGGCCACATCCTCCCGGCACTGCCTGGTGGATAATGCCAAGGTGCCCAGTGGGTATTGCCGAGGTGCCAAAGCCCGAGGTTCACACCCCCCCCCTACCCTCGGCCTCCCTGGGGGGCCTCAATGGCCTTTGGTTCTACCGGTGAGGGCCAAACGGCGGTTCATCGTTCATGGGGAGCTGATGTTTTCATCGCTGGAGAGAACCCCTCCCGATGAGGCCGCAAAGGCAAGCAAGCACGGACAATTGAGCGTCAGTCTTGCTAATCACATGGAATTCAGGATTTAAATCAATTTAAATAACTTATTCAGCCTCTTGCCAGAAATGGATGAAAGGCTGACCTCGCCGGAAATCCGGCTCCCGTAAGATTGTGAGAGATGAGAAATCAAGTGCGATCCAAATTTCTCGGCTCTTGCGTGATTTTACTGACTCGCTCCACCTATCGATGAGCAGGGCAAACCAGTAAAATTCTACCCATAGCGTGCAAAAGCTTTTTCTCATCACATTTGCACTTACTGCAAATCACTTTCAATGTGTACCCTCTTGCTCTTGATCCATTTATGAGCGTGAACTGTTTCTCCCTACATACTCTGTCCAGCCCCTTCATGATGTTGAACTCTATGACTTTCTGCAGACAAATATGTTCTTTGTCTGGATCAAGCAGACCAGCATATGAGACAGGCTCAGCGCATTTAACTGGGATATAATTCATGCTGACACTGAGGCTTAACATAACTTCGTAAGTTGGGTTGGTCAGTGGGCAGCAGCCCCACTCACACCAGAGCACTCCAAACAAACCGAAAGGGTGGGAAACTCCACGTGTGGAGACAATTTGAGACGTTTGCGTTGTGGCACAGAAGTCCAGCATAGACGCCAGCCAAGATAGTCCAGCAGGGGGTGAGGAATTCCTTCAATGTGGCAAAACTGGACATTTCAAGCATCCCTACAAATCCAACAATTTTAACCAAAGTCGCAGGCCAGCAAGTATTAATAAAGCACATTCCTACCAAGAAATGGAAATTTCAGAAAATTATAATCCGACAAACATCCTATAGGAAGTACATGGTCTTAGTTCAGACTACTAGTCAGTTACAGTATAAGTTCAAGGCCTTAGTGCTACCTTTAAACTTGATGCTGGAGCAGCTATTCACATATTAACAGACTGGCAGCTGATCCTGACAGGCGTCAAGTAGGTTTGCATACTTGGGGGTAGATATAGTGTAAAGGCTTAACAGATGGCATATGCTAATGTATAATGTAGATGCTGATATTGTCTGTGTGGAGTTTGCACATTCTCCCCGTGTCTGCATGGGTTTCCTCCGGGTGCTCCGGTTTCCTCCCACACACCAAAGCTGTGTAAGTTTAGGCGGATTGGCCATGCTAAATTGTCCCATAGTGTTGCAAGATGTGTAGGTTAAGTGGATTAGCGGGGTGGGTGAATAGGATTGTAGGGATAGGGTTGGAGGTGGGCCTGGGTAAGATGCTCTGTCGGAGAGTTGGTGCAGACTCAGTGGGCCAAATAGCCTTCTTCTGCACTGTAGGGATTCTATGATTCAATTCCACTGGCACTAATCAGTCGTATGTTAGACTCTCAAGGGAAAGGTTTGTATCATGTCTAAATGTTTTGTGCCTACTTTGGAAGGCTGTGTCCTCAGCCCCTTACTATACTTCTTATACAGCTATGACTGCAGTGGGTCAGATCTCAAACAATGTTGAGACAGAGTACAGGAAAGAGATAGAGAATCTGGTGAATTGGTGCAATGACAATAATCTCTCCCTCAATAGCAGTAAAAGGAAGGAGATAGTTATCGATTTCAGGAAATGTAACGGAGGACATGCCCCTGTCCACATCAATGGGGGTGAACTGAAAATGATTGGGAGCTTCAAGTTTCTAGGTTTCTAGAAGACTATTTGGCCCAGATCATCAACAACCTGTCTTGGTCCCTCCACGCCAACGCTGTAGTTAAGAAAGCCCACCAACACCTCTACTTCCTCTGGAGACTGAGGAAATTCTGCATGTCCGCTATGACTCTCACCAACTTTTTCAGATACACCATAAAAAGCATCCTTTCTGGCTGCATCACAGCTTGGTATGGCTCCTGCTCTGACCAAGACCACAAGAAACTACAAAGGGTTGTGAATGAAACCCAGTCCATCACACAAACTAGCCTCCCATCGATTGACTCCGTCTATACTTCCCACTGTCTCGGAAAAGCAGCCAGCATAATGAAGGACCCCATGCACCCCAGACATATGCTTTTCTACCTTCTTCTGTCGGGAAAAAAATACAAAAGTCTGAGGTCACGTACCAACTGACTCAAGAACAGCTTCTTCCCTACTGCCAGTAGACTTTTGAATGGACCTACCTTATATTAAGTTCTTTCTCTACACCCTAACTAGAACTGTGACACTACATTCTGCACCCTCTCCTTTCCTTCTCCATGAATGGTATGCTTTGTCTGCATAGTGCGCAGGAAATAATATTTTTCACTGTATCCCAACACATGTGACAATAATAAATCAAATCAAATCAAATGAAAAAAAGAAGTACTAATAAGCAAGTGTTAAGCATACTAGAGTATGTAAACAGTCTGTCTGAGAACCAAAACAGAACCCAAGACAAAAAGACGCAATCTCAGAACATAACATAGATTCTGGAAAATTTTGCTCAGTGATTCAGAGTTTCTCTACCACCTGTTTATAAATGGCAGAAATGGGACAATAACAGCACCATAAGTGCAAGAATTGATTGATTTCCCACTATGATTTTTGAATGGATTGCCATGTACATAGTCAGTGCTTCTAATGAGAACAAAGGGAAGCTTCATCATCACATGTAAATCAGATTTCCAACAATCGTTAGGATATAGGAAGTAATTTTGATAAAGGAGAGTGAGGCGCCCAGTGAGTGCTGGCCTCATCTAGTAGACAGCGAGAAATGATCAAAAACTATTGCCCTTCCCACCAGTAGGATCTTTCACTCCTGCCGATGGGTGACCCTTATCCCCGTTCACCCGCAATGGGTTCCCCGGTGGCAGAGGCAACACGGTGACACAGTGCTGCCTCACATTGCCAGGGACCCGGGTTCGACTCCCGGCTTGGGTCACTATCCGTGTGGAGTTTGCACGGTCTCCCTG
Source organism: Mustelus asterias (assembly GCF_964213995.1). Lineage (NCBI taxonomy): Eukaryota > Metazoa > Chordata > Chondrichthyes > Carcharhiniformes > Triakidae > Mustelus > Mustelus asterias. Next base: position 91,611,387 of record NC_135804.1, read on the forward strand.
TGACTACATGGGTTGTCCGTTATCCTCCCACTGTCCAAAGATGTGCGGGTTAGATGGATTGGCCATGCTAAATTGCCCCTTAATGTCAGGGGGATTAGCTAGGGTAAATGAATGGGGATATGGGGATAGCACCTGGGTGGGATTAAGGTTGGTACAGACCCGATGGGCCGAATAGCCTCCTTCTGCACTGTAGATTCTATTAAGAGAGTGTAGAACAATATTGTTGATATTAGTGGAACCAGAGGATCCTGCCACCAGCCAATGGTGGGCCACGTCCACTGCTGCCAAACATGCCATGTGGGTAGGGGCATAAAATCCTGCCCTATGTCCTTTACAAGACCAACAGAGGCAGGTGTGACAGGAAAAAAATACTTTGCATCGCGCAATGCAGTTTTCAAAGAAGATTACTCAATGACAGATCCTTCCCCCTTCAATAATTTTCTTAATTGCCCAGCCCTCCACAGTCCTCCTCTTTAATAGGATTTTGTGACCGGCTTGTTGGGTCTTCATCTCCAAAGCAGTGAGCTGTTAATCAAGCCTCAAAATCACATGCCAGCTTGGCAATTAAATTTCTACAACATCTGACCATCAAAATGCTTTAGACCTATTGACCACAGGGGGCAGACCTTATGTTCATCCAGCCCACTCCCCTTCGCAAATACACTGTGGTCTGAAATTAGAACCCGAGAGAAGATTTCCTCCAGATACTTTTAATGTTGGAACATTTGTGACTTAGCGCTTAAGAACAATGCAGAATCTTCCCACTATGTTATTAATACATAGCAAAGGGTGGTGGCTGGAGTTGGGGGGGCAGGTCAGTGGCATGGGAGGAAATCTTCATTATATTGTTCAGGGTTTTATTCTATCAGTGAACTAGGAACATAGGAATTAGGAACAAAAGTAAACAAATTCAGCCCTTCAAGCCTGCTCCGCCATTCAATCAGATCATGGCTGATCCCTCCCTGGTCTCAAATCCACCTACCCACTTGTTCCCCATACCTCCCTTTCCCTTTTTTTATTAGAAATATGCCTATCTTCCTCTTGAAACCATGCAACGATTCAGACTCCACCGCACTATGGGGCAGTGAGCTCCACAAATGCACCACCCCTTGTGAGAAGTAGTTCCTCCTCATCTCAGTTTTAAATCTACCGCCTCTCAACCTACACCTTTGACCTCTTGTTTGAGATTTCCCCATAAGAGGAAACATTTGGTCAACATTTACTTTATCAATCCCTTATAAAATTTTATATACCTTGAACAGATCCCCTCTCATCCTTCTAAACTCCAGTGAGTACAAGCCCAAACTGTTTAATCTCTACTCGCATGTTAACTCCTTCATCCCCAGAACCTCCTCTGAACTGCCTCCAATGCCACCACATTCTTCCTCAAATAAAGAGACCAAAACTGGACACAATATTCCAGATGTGGTCTCACCAACACCCTATACCATTGCAACAACACTTCGCTATTTTTATACTCCAATCCTTTTGCCGAGACCAGTCATTATCTCATTCAATAACAGAATGGGTTTAGGAGGTAAATGGCTGATTCTTGCTATTGTTCCGAAGGTAAAAGTTTATTTAGCTACATGTATCTTTTGTTCTAATGGCAAAACCATTGTCCAAGCAGTTTTATGAAGAGTCTCAACCCACAATCTGAAGTTCTCTTTTCTGTTTTCAAATGCTGAGGGTCCTGTTGTGAATTTTCAATGTTTTCTACATTTATTTCACTTTGCCAACATTCAGATTTTTTATTTAGAAATGATGAGGCATTTTACACATTTCAGCAACTGCACATTATTCTGTCTCTTCAATAACTTGGATCAGAATTAACCAGGACAAAGTCAAGAGTCATGGTCCAGCAATTTTACAACATTAATAGTCCAGTAATATTATAGAAATGAGAGCTCTAATGGGACACACATATACATTGCTGTATTAATTTAGATTTAAAAGAATTCTATAAAATAATTAAGTTCCAGGCCATTTAAAATCTCCTTTGGATTTTGAGGTCACTGCAAACTCTTTAAAACTTCAAGATCATTCTAAATCTTGCCTGATAGTGCAGCATTTGAATGTTTAATGGTACTAAGGAAATCCATTTTGTAGATGATTGGATTTGAGGAAATGTGATGACATTAAACTATTTGTCTGCTTTGGCCACTTAAAGTTGGTATTTGTCCAATCACACTCATATCAAGAACAAGTCCCATTTACACAGCAGCTTATTCTTTGTGATGTGATATTTACCATTTTACCAATCACCCTCCAATAAAACTGAAAGGCTATTTAATCGCTCTTTAATAAGCCCAATTTATGTGCAAGGCTTGTAAACAGCACACCATGGAAAAATACAGCCATGGTCTGAAGCGCATCCAGTAAATCCAACACACACTGGAAACAACTTTCGTTAGATATATGAAAGCCCAGCTTAAGACAAAGTGCTGAGGTAATTGAGAAGGATGACAGTAGATTATCATATTTGGGTCAGAGTGTTTTTCTCTGTTAACAGTGCTATCTAAATGCAAGTTGCTGTTGTTTGACAGTTTAAGGCATGATTCAGAAAGCAGGCAGGAAAAGGCCAGGTGAATGGATGATGCAGTGAACATTACCTCTGAAAGTTTGGTGGAAACATTGTCCTGTACAAGCAGAACTGAAGGGCACCCAGCAAGTAAGAGGCGAATCGACTGGAACAGGAGACAGTATCAGAAAAATATTAAGTAGAAAGAATCCAATATGATATGAAGTATTAAAATAATTATGAAAGATGACGATCAAATTATATATGGACCTGAGTCAGTTACATTATCAGCCAATTAGTGTGTCTCAAGGACAATTGTCTTACTTCACATTATATAGATGCTATTTGCAATTAGATTATATAGCTATCGTATAAATATCATACTTATTTGTAATATGTAAATATATATCTATTCTCATGTTGAAACCGATAATCTTGTCATGATTTATAAATATCTTTCCAGCTTCATCCCATTCAACTTGTTATCTTCCTGAACTCAAACAGAATATTGGATTCTTTCTACTTTATATTTTTCTGATACTGTCTCCTGTCCCAGTCGATCCCCCTCTTATTTGCTGGATGCCCTTCAGTTCTGCTTGCACATGATGTTTCCACCAAGCTTTCAGAGGTAATGTGCACTGCATCATCCATTCACCTGGCCTTTTTCTGCCTGTTTTCTGAATCATTTCTTAAATTGGTTAATTCCAACAACAGTAACTTGCATTTAGATAGCACTTTTAACAGAGAAAGACACTCTGACCGAAATTTGATAATTTGCTGTCATCCTTCTCAATTATCTCAATTAAATTGGCTAATTCCAACAACATTCTCCTGCCTTCAAAGCTAACACTTTGGCAATATTTTTGGTCTGCTGTCCTAATTCCTGGGCATTAGTTTGTGATGGACAAAGTGGATTTTCAATATGTTAGTGATGTATGCAAATGTGCAAGTCATCGTTGTCTCTGAAAAAAGTTGCTGGGTCAGTAATAATTATGATCTTACTCCATGCAAATTAGCTGCGGCATCTCCCTACATTACAACAGTTATTGCATTTTCAAAGAATGGCTCTGAATTGCTTTGATCTCATCAATGGTGCAAGATAAACACGCATTTTTCTTTGTTCTTTAAAATAATTTGTATTTGCATGCTACAGGCTCACATAAAGCTGGAAGGCAAATTGAAAGTCTGCCCAAAAATATTTCACTTCAAATACTTAACAACTGTCAGAGACAGGTGGCCATCACCTCCCAGTCTGGGCTGAGTTGCAAACCAGGTTTCTGGAAAGAACAGGATGAATTTTAATCACATAGGTGCACCTGTCTTCTACTAGTCTTATCAGAATCATTCTGGTATGTTGCCACAAAAGTGGGTGAATTGTCACAGCACATCAAACGCGGGATTGAGGCAGGTGAAAGATATCTCAGAAATGGCTGCACACCATTATGTCCCACTGGTCACTGAAGCCCTTTTTGCCAGAGCTGTTCATTTAGTGGCAGACATCGACAAGAGGCCATTAGGTTTCCCCTGTGTATCTGGACTCCTCCAGGTGTAGGGCAAGATTGAATTCTCCCATGTGGCCACCAAGGCACCTATGGACCAGCCAGTGAGACCCATCAAGACGAAGGACTTCCACTCCTTCAATGTCCAACTGATCTGCAACCAAAAAAAAAAGCTTCTTCCAGGTGCTCACTTATATTCCTGGAAGCTGCCATGAATCCGTCAGTCCAGACCACCTCAGATCCTCAAATCCCCAAAGTTCATGAATGGTAACCCTAATATCTTGAAGAGATGGGTGCAGACTGCTCTGCAGGAATTCCAGATAAGGTACAGAGATGATACATTCAATGCCACCTGCTCACAAGGACAATTGAACAGGCCAATGGGCATCTGAAGCTGCGATTGTGGTACCTGGATCAATCAGGTGGTGCTCTGCAATAACCTGCTGCAAGCTCTTTGTGGTGGTCTCCTACACTCTCCAACACATGGCCCTCCAGAGAGGTGTGGAACTTGACACCAATAATGAGGCCCTGGATGGAGACAGCTCACTGGGGGAGGAGAAAGGTGAGGGGGGGAGGAGAAAGAGGAGGTAAAGAGAGATGATGCTGATTAGAAAGGTGCCCCCTCTGCACAATGATGTTGCTTCCTCCTGCCGCTCTCCATGAACAAAGCTCTTTCCTCTGATCGCCCTCCCATATTAAATCCAGGTCAGCATTGATGAATCAAGACCTGCCCCGCCCTGGGTACTGGATCTCTGGCTCTCCTATGATTTCTCACTTCTCTCTAGCATAGTGGAAAGTTCTGGCACAAACCACTGATCTATCCCTCAGGCCAACTGATAGCCTCAGTGATGGCTACTTGAGGTGTCCAAAATAAATCCTCCACTTCATTGGACCTCTGTCTGTTCCTGCCCCAATTGCTGTAAGTGGACAGGAAACCTCTCTCCATTTTGATTAAGATTTCACTGCATGAAAATCTTAACTTTAATCAGTTTCTCACCATATGTGATTTTTTGACCCCAAAACAAATGCAGCTCCTATCCCTCACCTCGGCAATAAAAATGCAGCCGAAGGAGTATGGCACTGTGCTTATTCCCATTGGAGGCGCACCTTTGCCAAAACCTCGACCACCATCATTTCAGATTGTACTAGGAAATAAATACTTGCATTTGTATAGCACCCATCACACCATCTAAATGTCGCAAAGTGCCTCATAAATGAATTGTGTTTGATATGCAGATATGTCGTGCAGTTTCTTGTAAATAATGAAGTGAAGAATGACCAATTTGTCTTCTCTTTTTATGATATTACATCGGTGACTAGACTTCAAAATGATTCATAGATATGAAAGGGATTTTATAAATGTAATTTCTTCCTTTTCTTTTTATCTCTTAATGTATCAAGTTTGACCAAGATGCCAGGAAACTTCCTTTCTTCTTCAAATAATGTTCTGGGATCCTTTAATGGCCATTTGAATAAGCAGATGGGATCTCAGTTTAATGTCTCATAATAATCCTGCACTGGAACATTACCACCTCGCCCACCATGGAATCGGTGCAGGCGAGGGTCTGACAATGGAAATCTCAGTTGACCTTGGGCAGCAATTTCTGGTCTCATCCGAGCGAGGCCATAAAATCCCGTCCCTGATGAGCATTGTTAATTTGAAGGAAATGGCATACAAAGCAAATAACCTTTGGTGTCCCTTGATGGACACAGATGTCTTAAATATAGACTAACTTTACCCTGTATATCACATGTTATAAAATGTTTATATTTAGTAAAACAATGCTGCAAGGATTAACATGAACTTGATGATTGCCATGCAATCATTTCAAAGCTGTGCTTAAATAAACTGAAAGATCATTTTCAGACCTATTCTACTTGATATCCATTGAGGACTCCAAGTGAAATGAGCTTATGCCATTTTCATCCAGTCAAGAGTAAAAATCTACTACTTGCATAAAGCAAGCAAACAATAATAAATCAAAGTCGTTAAATGAGTTAACTGTTTGCAACTAACATTGTATTTGTAAGTAGGGAGAGGTTGGGGCAGGGAAAGAGCGAGGAAGCAAAGAATTGGCATAACTGGGTCTTTTTCCGGTTGTAGCCATGATGTGGAGATGCCGGCGTTGGACTGGGGTAAACACAGTAAGAAGTTTAACAACACCAGGTTAAAGTCCAACAGGTTCATTTGGTAGCAAAAGCCACACAAGCTTGTGTGGCTTTTGCTACCAAATAAACCTGTTGGACTTTAACCTGGTGTTGTTAAACTTCTTACTGTCTTTTTCCGGTTGGCAGGGAGTGACTTGTGGGGTACCGGAGGGGTCTGTGATAGGAACCCAACGACTCACATTATATATTAATGATTTGAAAGAGGGAACTAAATGTATTATCTCCAAATTTGCAGATGGTACAAAGTTGGGTGGGAGGGTGAGCTGTGAAGAATGCAGAGATGTTTCGCGCATGGTTTGGGCAGGCTGAGTGAATGGGCATATGCATGGCAGATGCAGTATAATGTGAATGAATGTGAGGTTATCCACTTTGGTAGCAAAAATAGGAAGGCAGATTATTTTTGAATAGATGTAAATCGAGAGAGATGTATACTCAGCGAGACCATAGTGTTCTTGTGCATCAGTCGCTGAAAGTAAGCGTGCAGGTACAGAGGCAGTAAAGTAGGCAAATGGTATGTGGCCTTCATAGCAAGGGGATTTGAGTATAGGAATTGTACAAGGCCACACCTGACGCATTGCATGCAGCTTGACACCTAAGGAAAGAGGGAGTACAGCAAAGGTTTACCAGGCTGATTCCAGGCATGGCAGATCTGTCAAATGAGGAGAGACTAATTCGGCTAGGATTGTATTCATTGGAATTTCAAAGAGTGAGAGTGGATCTCATAGAAACGTACAAATTTCTAACAGGATTAGACATGGTAGATACAGAAAGAATGTTTTTGATGGTGGGGGAGTCCAGAACTGGGGTTCATAGTTTGAGGATAAGGGGTAAACCTTTTAGAACTGAGGTGAGGAGAAATTTATTCTCCATAGAGTGATGAATCTGTGGAATTCACTACCACAGAATATAGATGAGGCTAAAACATTGTGTGATTTCAAGAACAAATTGGATGTAGCACTTGGGGCGAAAGGGATCAAGGGATATGGGGGGAAGTTTTGACCAGGATATTGATTTTGATGATCAGCCATGATCAAAATGAATGGCGGAGCAGGCTCGAAGGGCTGAAGGGCCTACTTCTGCTATTTTCTACGTTTCTGTGTTAATGATTTTATGTTGAGTTTGAGGAAATGTAGAAAATGTTTATATGTTCTGTCTGCTTAAATGTTAGCTGAATGGACCACAGGAGAAAACCATGCGATAGATCTCACCAGCCTCAGATAGAGCTATATAAAAATAACATTTTGAGGAGGTATGTAAGACAGTTAACCAGGCAAAGGAAGTCATTTCAAAACAATCATTTCAATTCTGCTACATTATCAGGACTAGGGAACAGGTTTAGAGTTATAGAGGTGGATTTTCATTCTTTGAAGATGGCAGGTCATGCTAGCAATTTTACATTACCAGCTGGTGTGTCAGTCGGCTAGCATGTTCCGGTCTCCAGCCTATTTTCATTGAAACTGCTTCTGTGAGATGATAGTTTGTGGCGGATAACAATTAAGGCCGTCTAAAGCAGTGATTGAGGACACTCATCACATGTGACAGTAGATGGGTCACCTGCTCAGACTGGAACCTGGCAGATAGCTGGAGGCCACTGATATCTTCTTTAATTTCCCCCTCCTCCCCACTACAACTCCATGGGCTGTCAAGTGCGACAACTACAGCTGCAGCCAATCCTGAGGAGGGATTCCTCCACCACATTGATGAGCCATAACTTTCTGAAGTCTCTCAAGATTGAGGTAGCCCCTTGCTTATCCACCGACATCAGGAGAACCTGTCTCTTCTGCCAGCAGCCCAAAGCCTCATGTGCCTCCACTGACTCTCCCAGTGTTGGAACCTGCTTGCCATCCTTAATTGGATGGGACTCCCAAATATTGGGCACGATCTTACCTGCTGTTCATGCCATGCTCCTGCCGCAATGAGGTCGGAGAATTTGGCACCCCGCCAAATCTCCATTCACTGCAGCGGGATGGGAAAATCCCGCTGGTATGAATGGCCGTTACATTCTGGCAGCGGTCTCTTAATTGGCTGCGTCCTCCAAAATCTGCCTCGGGGTTTTGCTGCCAACCTTCCTGGGTTCTTCCTGATGGCAGGATTGAGACTCGGGAACAGAAACTCTGCTCTCGGAGGACTGATCTGAAACAGCATGGTAGCTGATCAGTAGCTTGTTGGGTTGTAAGGAAGTGTGGCTCAGACAAAGATTCTGGATTCACTCAAATAGAAACCACACACTGCAACAGAAGGGCAGTGAGGGTGTATTCTGGGAGCATGAGATTATATGGACTGATGGACATTTTTCATTGGAACTGGTTATAGAATGGACACATGTCTTTATGAAGGCACAAGAAATATGAGCTGCTCAAAAACACATCTGTTTTAAGCATTGCACTTAACCATTATGTAAAATGTTCCATGGCAGGTATATTAAATTTGATTCCAGTTGACGATTCTGTGGGTAATCATGTTGTAATATGATCAATTGGTGTTTGGACTTACTTCAAAAAATTTTCACTTTTATTTCGTTGGTAGCACTCACCACTGGAACTGAAGGTTTTAGACTTGAGCAGTACACTTGTGCTAAAGAGTGCATAATTCATGTTGACACTGAATTCTACACTAATGGAGTGCCAGAGGAACAAAAAATTCCTTTCAGCTGGAATCCTGGAAAAAAAATCCTTCTCTTTGGCTTTCATCAGCACACCCAAAACTTTAGCCTTGTATCCATCATCCTCCCCAGCTGCCATTTCAAGATGAACCAAAAGCTATACCACTTCATTGTGCTGCTGAATTCTGAGTTCAATAATTTCTCTCATAATTATTCCATTTGCTATGTCTAAGGTTATTGCCAGCCTCTGTACTCATTTCACCTTTTCTGATAAAAATACACCAAAATCCTTTGTCACATCAGAATTGAACTTAGCTAATGCCCTCTCTGCTGGCTTCCCTGCCTTAATTAATGTCAAATCTGTGCAGTTTTCATCCTTTGTCAAACTAAGTCAGAGTTCCATCAACCCATCATCTGTTCCAACTTCCAATGGTTCCTCACGTCCCTTGTCAATTTTGAGATTCTCGCTTTCAATCTTTCTATAGCCTCATGCGATCCCACACTGTCTTGGCAATCACCTCTCCTTGGATTCCACACACTCGATCCTAAAACTGGCCTTCCCCTCATGCCGTACTTGGCATTACTCATTGATCTTTTACCTTTCTGCTCTCTGGAACACTAACTATTTCCTTCAGTTCGCCATCCTCGTCTCTCTAATCAACTTCTTCCATTCTTGATGTCAACATTCCTTTCCTCCTTACTGTCAGGTACTCTGAAATTTCTTTCTTCATTGTCGCTGGGTTAAAATCCTGGAACTTTCTTCCAAACAGATGCGCTTACATCACATGGACTGCTAATGCTCAAAAAGACAGCTCACTTTTGCCTTCTCAAGGGCAATTAGGGATGGGCAAAAGAATGCTGGCGCAGCCAGCAACGCTTGTGAAACAATAAAAAATCACGAATGCTTCTTCCAAAATTGCTGTTCTACTTCCCAATTGCTGTAAGCTTTGTTGTTTGACTTTGAATGTTCATCTGCAACACCATGAGAGATTTTTCTAATGTAACCCTATTATCTTACAGTGCAATAGGAGGTCATTTGGCCCACAGTTGAAAGAGCTATCCAATTAGCTTGCATCCCCCCAATCTTTGCCCACAACCCTCCTATATTTTCCTTTACCAATTGGAAGCTTCAACCTCTCACAGGGTGATTTCAGTTTCCCATTTTTATTTCAGTTGCATGAATTCTCTGCTCAAGGGCAGGTCCCTGGCTCATTGTTTGCTGATGCTTCAGTCTGAACTGTTTTGCTTGATGATTTTTGTCCATTGTAGTTTGCCATTGCCTTCCGTTCCCAGAGGTTGGGCAAGGAAGCAGGTCTCACATCTACCTCAACGAGAATGGGAAATGAACCCATTCTGCAGGTGTTATTCTGCACCTCGTGCTAGACATTCAGCCAACTGAGCTAACCTACACTTGCGCATGCCCATAATGTATAAAAAACTGAAATGGTATCATCACCTGCCAACAGACAACCTGCCAAAATATATTGCAACAGGCCTTAATATGACATTCCCCCTAGCCAGAGATAATTTTCCAAAGGTTGGAGCCCTTAATGGAATTGGAAATCTTTTTAGGAAAGCACTGAAAAAATACAAATGATTATGATCGTGGAAAATCAGCCCGTGTCAGGACGATGTCATTTAGCAGGTAGAACAGAACTGCCATTCATTGCAGATGTCTGAGGATTTCATCAAAGTTGAAAAGCTTTGGCTTGTTTACTTGCTCTGATGGTTCAGATGAATGTTGAAGATCACTGGACACTATAGACCTTGCTGACATGATGACATGACGACAAGAAAGGCCACCTGTCAGGAGCGCGGGAGTTATCCCTGGGAATGTGGCTGGAGAACAAGTATGAAAAAGCTGTTCAGCTTGTGAATAAACTACTCTTCATTATAATTTTTTGTTGTCTGTGATTCAGGAACACAACACATTTACAGACACTATTGGACAAAGCGAAAAGAGGTGTTCTTACTATTATTACTCCTTCAATCAACTCAGAGGAAAATAAAGATTAACTGATCAATCATTTCATTGTTGCTTGAAGGATTTTGTACACAAAATGGATACTATTTGTTTTCCTACATAAAAAAGTAAACTATGTCAATCTAATTAATTATAGAAAGCTTTGTGATATTTTGAAGATGTATTAAGATGCACAATGAATTAAGGCTGCAATTTTCCCAAGTGTCAAAATGTCTAGAAAACCGAAGGCGCAGACCAGACCACAATTGTTCCATGCTTATTCATTTTTTGGGGATGTGCTTGCACACTGGTTCTTTGGGGGGGAGGCTAAACACGCCGGTGAATACGGCTACAATGCAATATAGGGTGCCGTTTTGAAAGGGCAAGCTCACGGTGAACTGGAAGACCCCTCCCTCTCCCCAAGGACATTGGGGTACACCCCCCCCTTTCATTGGCAGCATGTTTCCCCTCCGTTCCCCAACATGGATCGCCCACATCAGGGCATTGGGGCGCTCCCAATGGATCCCCTTCAATGAACACCGACATGCTCCCCCCCTCTATGACAACCAACAGAAACGCTTGTAGATGATCGGGAAGGATTAAAAAAACTGACTAGAGGCCCTAAACCCCCAATAAACCCCAACAAGACCCACTCCCATGTAGGAACTATCAGGGTGCCAGGCTTGGCGAAGCCAGAATATCACCCCCTAAGTCTTTCTTTCAAATATAGGGCTAAGAGAACTAGCTTGAATGCCATATACATTGTTACTGCGAGATCATGGTTATGTTGGGTAGCCTTATTTTAAGTCTTCCTTGTTACATGTTCAAAATGATGTAAGTAGTTATCATAAAGCTTTTCAGACAATATTGCTGTTGTATAAGCAAATTTTTCAACAAACTGAAGGTTTTGTGTAAAGTGGAACGATGAAAATTGTAATATGGCTGTTGCGTAGGTAGCAGCATTCTTATACTGTGTGGGATAGAAGGTAATTGTGTAATCAGTGCAATCAAGATTTCATAAAACATTGTAGCGTGTGGGTGTAAAATCCTACAGGAAATGAAGAGAAAGAAAAGACAGAATAAAAAATATAATATTTCAGTTACCATTTTGTGAAATGTTGTCAGTAGTTGTGCATTTTAAGAGCATTTAACTTCAATGTTCATAAAAGGACATTTAACGATCACTTTATTTCTTTGGAAACAGATAACAAATTAATATTAATGTACATGTTAAAAGATATGAATGCCGGTTGTCTGTAGAGTGCGCAAGAAACAATACTTTCCACTGTATATCAATACATGTGACACAACACCAGGGACCCAGGTTTGATTCCCGGCTTGGGTGACTGTCTGTGTGGAGTCTGCACATTCTCCCCATATTTGCGTGGGTTTGAATATCTTTTTCTAAGAAGCCCTTTAAGAACCAAGAAGAGAGCTTGTCAAAAAGTGGGAAAAAATGGGGTTGACAATAGGGTCCATTTTAACTGTTCATAAATTTGTATAAAATTACTTCTTCGATTATTTTATTAAAGACATTAGTCATTTAAATTAAGGGACTTGTATCTTTGCTAAAATATCAGATAGATGCATTTAATCCAAATACACAACATTGTGGTACAGTGGTTAGCACTGCTGCCTCACAGCGCCAGGGACACAGGTTCAATTCCAGCCTTGGATCACTCTCTGTGTGGAGTTTGCACGTTCTCCTCATGTCTGCTTGGGTTTCCTCTGGGTGCTCCAGTTTCCTCCCACAGTACAAAGATCTGCGGGTTAGGTTAATTGGCCATGCTAAATGGACCATTCGTGTCACGAGTGTTAGCAGGATAAATACGTGGGATTATGGGGACAGGGCTGGGTGGGATTGTTGTCATTTCAGCTCGATGGGCCAAATGGCCTCCTTCTGCACTGTAGGGATTCTATGATTAGCTGCTAAGACCACGCACTAAGATGCCAACCCAGAAGACAGACCTTGAAAGAGACAATACTCTCAGCACATTGTTAGCTTTCTCAACTTCTCTGAACGGCAGTGCTTTTGATAGCTCAGATTCAATGCAGACATCGATCTGTGTGTGGCCTTTTGGAGGAGCAGGCAGCCATCCATTGCCACACTGTCAAAGCGACCATAGCCCTTTCCCCTACCTACATAGCAACCATATTCAAATATTCATAGCTCCAGTTCACACAACACCCCCAGTTTGTTGAAAAATGTGCTTATACAACAGTAATATTGTCTGAAAAGCTTGATAATAACTACTTACATCATGAATAATATGTAACATGTAACAAGGGCTCAGCTGCTAACATACGGAAGATCTTGCAATCTGCAGCATGCAATTGCATCAGCATGGTTACTGGTGCTTTGTTTGCAAGGGCTTTTAACTACATTAACTTTGAGATGGATAAATCCATTCAAATAAAGACGGTTGCTGGATATGCTTCTTTCATGCAATTTCTTTTTATTCATTGGACATGGGCATCACTGGCTGGCCAGCGTTTATTGCCCAACCTTAGTTGCCCTTCAGAAGGTGGTGGTGAGCTGCCTTCTTGAATCGCTACAGTCCTTGGTCGATGCCAAGCGGTCCGTCCAGTTTCATTTCTTTATTGGGATTTTATCACGATTGATACAATGGAGAGACTTGCCAGACCACATCAAAGGGCAGTTGAGAGCCAACCACATTGCTGTGGCTCTGGAGTCACATGTAGGCCAGACCAGGTAAGGACAGCAGATTTCCTTCCCTAATGGACATTAGTGAACCAGATGGGTTTTTCCGACAATTGACAATGGTTTTGTGGTCATCGGTAGATTCTTGATTCCAGCTATTTTTTATTGAATTCAAATTCCATCATCTGCTGGGTTGGGATTCAAACCCGGGTTCCCAGAACATTGAGTATAGCAATAATAGCACCAGGCCATTCCAATTTGCAACTGTCCAGTGGGTCACAGGCTTTGCCATGTGGCTTTGATGAAGGTGTTATCAGAACAGTCAGAATTTGTCAATCAAAAAGGCACCCAATCTCTTAATGTTGAATTACTATGTCTCCACTGCAAGAAAATAATGAAAGTGTGTGTCAAGTATCTAGGGGGCTGCCGTGACTCATTCATCCTTTGGTTGTCTAGGTTTCCAGAACTCTTTTCTCCACTAGGCAGCCTCAGTTGTTATGATTGGCTTGCTAAAAATGGGGTCTTGTTGCCTTGACTGATCTGGAGTTGCCCTTCAATATGTCCTAGAATGGGATTCTTGGATTGCTGTGGTACCCTGTGTCCTGCAAAACATGGCACTGCAGCGAGGACAGGAACTGATGCCAGCAGAGGTTGAAGAACTTCTAGCATGCTCATAGGAGGAGGAGCAGCAACATCCTGAAGTGCCATTCGTTCCTGCAACCACAGACCTGCCTGCCCAAGAGACCTGTGACGCCCTCATTCAGGCATACACACCTCCCACCCCCAACCACAAACTCAATCCCTATGAAAAATGTACCCTCGTCACCTGCACCCTGCCACCATCTGCAATCCATCTCCCCACAGAGACGCATTCACCCATCATTTTCAAAGCCTTTCCGCATCAGGATTTATTTTGTGCAACTAAGACATTTTCTGCGTCAACATTTTAATTACGTCGACATGGTTCTAATGTTATGGCTTCAGCATGGTTTCTTGCAGGATGCTCTGAGTTGACGTCCATCATAGAATCCCTACAGTACAATAGGAGGCCATTCGGCCCATCAAGTCTGCACCAACAAAAATTCCACCCAGGTCCTATTCCCGTAACCCGACGTATTTACGCTCATAATCCCCCTGACACTAGGGGGCAATTTAGCATTGCGAGTCAACCTAACCTGCAATCTTTGGATTGTAGGAGGAAATCCATGCAGACACAGGGGGAATGTGCAAGCTCCGCACAGACAGCCACCCGAGACCAGAATTGAACCTGGGCTCCTGATACTGTGCAAACATGCCACCTAGGGTGAATGTTCTGTGTGCTTTGGGGCCTCTGAAGGCCCCATCAAATACTCTGCCACTTGTATCTGTGTAGGAGTAAACACGATCCTCAAGGTAGGATGCAGCAGAGGCAGCTCTGTCTGAGGGGATCAGGGCAAAGGCTATGAGAAGTGGGCCTTGATAAGAGCCTCCATTGCTATCAGTCTTTCCTCCATCATCCTTCTCAGGACTCACCTTCACTTCTCTGCAGAGCACTTGGCTGCAGGTGAGTGTGGTGTTCATCCATCTAGCAACTGCTGAGATCGGATGATGGGCAATCAGGTGAGGATGACTGTGAGTGCTGTCTGTTGAGGTTGAGACTGAGAAACAAACAGGAGAGAAAGGATTGTGTGAGACAGCGAATTGCAGAGGTAAATGAAGGGCTGTGCAGGAGACTACTGGGAAGGTGAGAGAATGATGAGTTTTAGGATTCTCACCTTTTCAGACTTCATGAGGTCACTAATTATTTCCTGGCACTGATTCTCGGTCCTTATACCTCAATCCTGCTGCTCACACTTGATGCTTTGCCTGCCTGTGAGGCAATTCCTCCAGCTATCCTTTGGGAAAAGGACTTCTCTATATTTCCTAATTGCATGAATCATCATCTCCAGTAACAAGTCTGTGAGCGATGGGTCCGTCTTTCTTGTATTCCTGCTGCAGTTTTCCCTCCTTCACAATGTCTTATTTCCTGCAAACTCTGCTGAACTGTGTACCAGGGTACCTTTAAATAGAAAGCCGCTATTGCCGCATTCGTCACCTCATTCCACCTGCTCTATCTGATTGGCCAGGGAAAGCGGAAGCGGATGGACAATTAGTTTTCACTGGAAAAGAGCAAGCACGAAGAGCACAAATCAGAGATTTGGGTTGCTTTCTCGAATATGGTGCCGCCATTCTGGCAGGGACAAAGATAAGGTTTAGTCCACAGTTTCCAATGACATTGTATGAGCTGTGCGCTAAATCTCGTCACTCTTAGTCCCTTCGCACCATACTAGTAAAGTAGTTTGTAAACCTTCGGCTGGACAAAAACAAGAAAGTACAGTCACCTACTTTGATATTGCCTATAGATAAGCAGGGTTTAATTTTTTTTCATAACTTTATTATTTAACTTTTAGAAGAAGACAGTTGTTTCAGTTAGGGCGACACGGTGGCACAGTGGTTAGCACTGCTGCCTGACAGTGCCAGGGACCCGGGTTCAATTCCGGCCTTGGGTGACTGTCTGTGTGGAGTCGGCACGTTCTCCCCGTGTCTGCGTTTCTTCCCACAGTCCAAAGATGTGTGGGTTAGGTTGATTGGCCATGACAAATTATCCCTTAGTGTCATGAGGATTAGCAGGGTAAATATGTGATGTCACGGGGATAGAGTCTGGGTGAGATTGCTGTCAATGGGCTCCTTCTGCACTGAAGGGATTCTACTATTCTATGATTCACTGGTTATATGCATGCCTATGGGTTCCTCCTGTAACCATGGTAGAATGTGAGATGTACCCATTGTCTCTCTATGGTTTCTCCCTATGAGGTTTTTGTTTCAGGTTTCAATACAAGAAGCATTGTTCACCATTACTCTTGGACAATTGACGGAATGACCAAATTCAATTTCTGTACATTTCATCAGACTCTGCTGAGGGATAATTCAGTTAAAATTGTAACAAGCACTCACTCTTTAAAGAATACAGTAACAAATGTTTCCACAATATCAGTGATCTGTAGTGAGAGCAACTGAAAGCATGATGTGCATTTGAAGTTCAAGCCCAACATTCTTTGTCAGCGTTTCTAACACTGTGTTATCATTGGCTTGTTAGTATTCCCTCCATGATCATCACCCTAACGTGGTAGTGAGGCTTGTGTGCACTGGTGATCAATTGAACAATGCCATTGGGACCTCCTTGCTCCTGGAAGGGCCACTCATGGCAGCAAGAAGAGGGGAAGGCACCAGAAAAATGTGGTCCAAAAAGTCCTCAACAACAGAACGCGTAAAGGAAGACTGTGTGTCTCGCTGGGTATGAAGGTGGAAGAAGGCTGCTGAGTTCAGGTGGTCCCAGTAATCGTGGTTCGTCATGTCACCAAAATCGAACCATGGTTGTCAAGACAATGCCTTGCCCCAAGGCCGCATGTTATTTGGAAGTCACGCACAGGTTTCTATTGGGGTCCATTTGCCAAGTCCTGTGGTGATGAAGGATTGGTGATGAGGACAGGGCTGTGGACCTGGGAATTCCTGCTTAAGAATTTTCACGCAGGTGACAGATGTATGAAGGTTGTTGGTTACCTGGGTTGGGACAGAGGTGTCTTGGGGCAGCAGCATCTGTGACTGAGTGGTCTGCTTCAGAATAACCCCTTCTCACTCCAAATGGAATCCTTCTGGATCATATCTTTGTGGTCAAAGAAACAACACATTAAATTTTGCTACCTGGAATGTTAGAGCACTCATGGATAATTTGAAGGGCAAATGTTTGACAGCGACCCTTGTGTCCATGGAGTTGATTTTGCCATCCACAGGATGCCTGTGAAACTGCTCCTACATGGGATGTGGGCATCGCTGGATAGGCCAGGGGAGGCAGTGTTATAATGACATTTTCACTGGACTAATAATCCAGAAAACCAGGGTAATGTTCGAATCCCCACATGGCAGATAGTGAAATTTTAATTTAATAAAAACCTGAAATCAAAAGTCTAATGATGATCATGAAACCATTGTCAATTGTTGTAAAAACCCATCCGGTTCACTAGTGTCCTTTGGGGAAGAAAATCTGTTGCCCTTACCTAGTCTGGCCTACATGTGACTCCTAGTCAACAGCAATGCAGTTGACTCTTAAATGTCCTCAAGGATGGGGGACAAATGCTGGCTCACCCAGAGACGCCCACATCCCATGAACGAATAAAAAGATACATACATGATCTACAGTTTGCAGATAGTTGTAGTGTCATTTGTTCATTTGAATAGTTTTAAAAATGAATATGACCGCACTTTATTAATGATGAGTATGTAAAAGATAATGATTTCTCAGCCTTTCTCCAATTTTCTCCTGTTTCTCTTTTCCTTTGATATTAGATGAGATATTGTTCAGCAGACACTAATACCCTTTCGCATCACAAGTGCTCACTAATCGTGCATATGTGGCTGGCCAGTGAATGTCAGCAAATTATTCTACCATGGAGAACACCAAAGTTAATTCATGTTTTTACCCAATATTTTGTACACTATCCAAAAGCAGGAATCCTGGTCAATTTTACTTCTCTTTGAGCCAGAGTGCACTGGGGTCAAATCTACTGCTCTAGTTGAGTTGGGGTGACACAGCAGCAATGTGGTTAGTGCTGCTGCCTCACAGCAGCAGAGACCTGGGTTCAATTCCTTGCTTGGGTCATTGTCTGTGCAGAGTCTGCACACTCTCCTCGTATCTGTGTGGGTTTCCTCCGGGTGCTCCGGTTTCCTCCCACAGTCCAAAAGATGTGCTAGTTAGCTCTATTGGCCATAAATTCTCCCTCAGTGTAGCCAAACAGGTGCTGGAGTGTGGAGATTTGGGGACTTTCATTGCAGTCTTAATTTAAGTCTTCTTGTGACACTAATAAATAAACTTTAAAACTTCATTTATTAAAGACAATTTGGTGCTGGAACCTTCTAGCTTCAGACTATCAGAGACGTTTATTTTGTTCTCAGATTATTGGGAAAGATAAATGACTGAGTTTCTAAAATGACATGCAAAACAAAACTATGCTAACCACGAGTATATTAATTATATCTCATAAATATGCATCCATTGGGTCTGGTTTGGCTATGAGTGAGATTTATTTTGTTCGATGCATCACTGCCAAATAAGCATTTTTGACTGCAATGTACTACTGATGTCTGGAAAAGTGTAATGTAATCTGTGTGGGGTAAGCGATCAAGGCAATAGAATACACAATAAATGGAAGGATATTGGGAAGTGTGGAAGAACAGAGGAACCATAGAGTGCAGGGCAACTGCACAAATCACTGAAGGTGGTCAAAAAGGCTAATGGTATACAGGCATTTATCAATCAAGGTATAGAGCTGGAAGTTTCTGCTGGAAATGTATTAAAACTAAATGGACCAGCTGGAGTATATGTGCAGTTCTGGTCACCACACTATAGGAAAGATGTGATTGCAATAAAAAGGGCACAGAGAAGATTAACAAGGAAGTTAAAGTTTATTTATTAGTCACTAGTAAGGCTTACATTAACACTGCAATGAAGTTACTGTGAAATTTCCCTAGTTGCCACAGTCCGGTGCCTGCTTGGGCCAATGCACCTAACCAGCACATCTTTCAGAATGTGGGAGGAAACCAGAGCACCTGGAGGAAGCCCATACAGATACAGGGAGAATGTGCAAACTCCACACAGACAGTGACCAAAGCTGGGAATCGAACCCAGGTCTCTGGCGCTGTGAGGCAGCAGTGCTAACCACTATGCCACTGTGCTGCCTTCAGTTGCCAGGACTGGAGAATTTAGGGTATGAGGAAAGATTACAACTGCTAGGGTTGCTTTCGTTGGAATAGAGGAGGCTCAGTGGAGCCCTAATTAAAGTGCACAGCATTTTGTAGGATCTAGCTAGAGTGGATAGGAAGGCCCTGTTGCCTTTGTTAAGGGACGAGGGGCCATAGATTTAAGGCTGGAGATTGGAGGTTTAGTGGTGATCCAAGGAGAATCTTTTTCGCCCAGAAAGTGGTGGTCATCTGGAACTCATTGCCTGAAAGGGTAGTAGAGACAGGAAACCTAATAAAATTCAAAATGTACTTGGATTTGCACTTGAAGTGCAGTAACGTACAAGGTTAAGAGATGGAAAGTGGGATTAGGCCGGAGAGATAGTTGTCAGCTGGCACAGACTGCTGTCAAGTTCTATGATTCTGTGATTTTTCTAATGTAATTGTGGACATTTTCCCATGAGTTGCACGTCAGGTGTATGGTAGATGTAGATGACAAGGCTGCCAATCAGATGCCAATACCATCATGGGGCATGGTCCGGCAGCCTTTTAAAACAGTATTTATTGTGGTGAACTGAGACCAGCTAGATTCCACAGTACCAGGTGATGCGCGATTAAATCACTCGGGAGGCTAGATTGTACCCGGGAAATAAAGGCTTTTATTACTGACAAGAATGGAGCACACTATATACAATACAATCCCAGACTAAAGGGTCTCCAGGCAGTGCAGTGACCTTTATACTTCCTCTGGTAGGCGGAGCCAACTGGAGTGTACCACAGAACAATATCAACAGGTAGAACAGCCCAACCCTAACACCAACAGTAATTACAGTAACATATCTACAAACCCCATTGTGCTGACCATCCATGGCTCAGCACTCATAGTGGTAACCAACTATGGTTCACCACATTCACCCCTCCTTTAAAAACAAAGGCCGGTGGGGCAAAAAAAACAGAACAACTGTTCATATAATCACAAGTTCAGTCGTATTCGAGTACTGCACCGTCTCTGCGACCTCCTCAACACTGGCGGTAACGCCGGTTCTGGTGACCGTGGTGACCTTCTCTCCAAGGCGATGTCCAGTGACTCCTCCAGTTCCTCACGGACGGGTGGACCACGAGGTGGCGACAATCTGCTGGACTCGAGCACGCCTCGAGGTGGTGACAATCTCCTGGACTCAGGCAAGCTGTACACGGGAGTAAGAGGATTAAGTGGTGGTCCCGATACTGCCAGCGCCGTGTCAGGAGGGGAGATAAGGGTCGGGGGGTCCCTAACTAGAGGTGTGGGAGCGACTGGGGTGTCCAAGTCCCCTGCTGGTGCCAGATCTCTAATAGAGACCGTGTCCTCTTGCCTGTCAGGATATGCCACATAGGCATATTGAGGGTTGGCGTGAAGGAGATGGACATGTTCAACCAAAGGGTCGGACTTGCGGGTCCTAACATGCCGCCGCAGGGGGACAGGTCCTGAGTGCGTCAACCAAGACGGTAATGAGGTCCCAGAGGAAGACTTCCTAGGGAAGGAAAACATCCTCTCATGTGGAGTAGCGTTGGTTGCCGTACACAGGAGTGAGCGGATAGAATGGAGCGCATCAGAGAGTACCTCTTGCCAACGGGAGACTGGAAGACCTTTAGACCTCAACGCCAGTAAGACAACCTTCCAGACTGTAGCATTTTCTCGTTCAACCTGTCCGTTACCCCTAGGGTTGTAACTCGTAGTTCTACTTGAGGCAATCCCTTTTGAGAGCAGGTATTGCCTCAAGTCGTCATTCATGAATGACGAGCCCCTATCACTGTGGATATAGCTGGGGTAACCGAACAGGGTGAAAAGACCCCGTAATGCTTTAATGATCGTGGCAGTGGTCGTATCAGAACAGGGAATGACAAAAGGGAATCGTGAGTACTCGTCAATCACATTGAGGAAGTACACGTTCCGATGTGTCGAAGGAAGGGGGCCCTTAAAGTCCACACTCAGTCTTTCAAAAGGGCAAGTGGCTTTAATGAGGTGTGCCCTGTCAGGTTGGTAGAAGTGTGGTTTGCATTCAGCACATACCTGGCAGCTTCGGGTTATGGACCTGACATCCTCCACTGAGTAGGGTAGATTCCAGGCCTTTACGAAATGGAAGAGCCGAGTGATCCCCGGATGGCAGAGATCATTGTGGAGGGCCTGTAATTGATTCTCCTGCACACTTGCACATGTTCCACGCGACAGGGTGTCTGAGGGCTCATTGAGCTTCCCTGAACGGTACATGATATCATAATTGTAGGTGGAGAGTTCGATTCTCCACCTCAAGATTTTATCATTTTTGATCTTACCCCGTAACGTGTTGTTGAACATGAACGCCACGGACCGCTGGTCCGTAAGCAGGGTGAATCGTTTTCCCGCCAAGTAATGGCGCCAATGCCGAACGGCCTCCACAATGGCCTGGGCCTCCTTTTCCACCGCAGAGTGTCGAATTTCGGGGCCTTGGAGGGTGCGAGAGAAAAAGGCGACGGGCCTGCCCGCCTGGTTAAGTGTGGTGGCCAGGGCGAAATCCGATGCATCACTCTCCACCTGAAAG
Source organism: Mustelus asterias (assembly GCF_964213995.1). Classification (NCBI taxonomy): domain Eukaryota; kingdom Metazoa; phylum Chordata; class Chondrichthyes; order Carcharhiniformes; family Triakidae; genus Mustelus; species Mustelus asterias. Next base: position 91,633,112 of record NC_135804.1, read on the forward strand.
GGGATGGACTCATCAACAGCGTGCATCGTGGCTTTCGCGATGTCGGCTTTTATCCCTTCAAAGGCTAAGCGAGCCTCTGTTGCTAGGGGAAAGGAGGTAGACTTGATGAGCGGATGGGCTTTGTCCGCATAATTGGGAACCCTGTGCATAGTATGAGAAGAAGCCTAAGCATCTTCTCAGTGCTTTGATGCTAGTGGGCAGAGGAAGTTCCAGGAGGGGGTGCATACGGTCTGGATCAGGGCGAAGGACCCCGTTTTCCACCACGTATCCGAGAATTGCTAAACGGCGTTGCGAAATACGCACTTCTCCCTGTTGTAGGTCAGATTCAGGCGAGACGCAGTGCGTAAAAATCTAAGGAGGTTGGCATCGTGGTCCTGCTGGTCATGGCCGCAGATAGTGACGTTATCCAGGTACGGGAAGGTAGCCTGCAGCCCGTTTTGGTCCACCATTCGGTCCATTGCACGCTGGAAGACCGAGACCCCATTCGTGACGCCAAAGGGAACCCTTACAAAGTGATAAAGACGACCATCCACCTCAAAGGCCGTGTATTTTCGGTCCTCTTGGCGAATGGGGAGCTGGTGGTAAGCTGACTTCAAGTCAATGGTGGAGAACACCCGGTACTGCGCAATCTGGTTGACCATGTCAGATATGCGCGGGAGAGGATACACATCCAGCTGCGTGTATCTATTAATGGTCTGACTATAGTCTATGACCATCCGGGGTTTGTGTCCAGTTTTAACCACCACTACTTGCGCTCTCCATGGACTAGAGCTAGGTTGGATGATCCCTTCCCTGAGGAGCCGCTGAATTTCAGATCGAATAAAGATCCGATCTTCAGCGCTGTAACGCCTGCTCTTAGTTGCGATGGGCTTGCAGCCTGGCACGAGATTTTCAAATAAAGATGGCGGGGTGATTCTGAGTGTCGAGAGACTGCACGTGGAGCGCGCTGGGCAATTTGGAGGCTGCTGTGCTCCCACTTAAAGTGGAGGGAGTGGCCCATCGTACTGCAGGGTTACACTCCTCAGGTGGACCATAAAGTCTAGTCCCAGGAGCATCGGAGCGCAAAGGTGCGGTAACACAAGGAGCCTGAAGTTCTCGTAAACTGTGCCCCGCACCGTCAGGTTGACCACGCAGCTCCCTAGCACGGTAACAGACCGGGACCTCGACGCCATCGAAATTGTCTGTCTGACAGTCCGTACTCGGAGACCGCACCGTTTCACGGTGTCAGGGTGAATGAAGCTCTCCGTGCTCCCGCTGTCAAACAAACAATGAATTTGGCATCCATTTACCTCTATGTCCATCATGGACTTGTCGAGTCTGTGAGGCTTGGCCTGGTCCAGGATCATTGACGTCACCGTTGGGTCTTGGGTGCCGCTGCAGGCAGCTGAGATGGTTGATGATGATGACCCCTACTGGTCATCCGTGGTCGGTGCTGACCAAAATGGCTGCGCCCATGGATCGCACGTGGTCGGTGGCGTGAAAAGTGGCGGCCCCTGCAGGTCACACATGTCTTGTGTCTCCATCGTCAGGAATGGCGGCGCTCTGGAATCGCACGTGGTGGAAGACCTCGAAGACACTGGAGACAAGGAGACAGGCTCAGGAGAATCACACGCCGCACTGCTATGTTTGGAGGGTGGTTTGGTCCTGCAGACTTTGGCATAATGCCCTTGCTTTCCGCACGCGGAGCACAATACCGTTCTGGCTGGACATTGTTGTCGAGGGTGTTTTGCCAATCCACAGAAGTAACACTGCAGGCCTCCTGGAGCTGCCGCCGTCGTCAGGTCCGAGGTTGGGAACACAATCGCGCAGTTCTTCGGAGCCGCTGAATAAAGTAGAGTCGGTGGCTGTACTTGCCACGATGTTCCCACGTGGTCGGTGGGGTACGTTTCTAGGCTTCTGGAGGCCGTCTCCATAGCGTCAGCCAATTCTACTGTCTTAGCGAGGTCTAGATTACCTTGCTCTACCAGCCGGAGGTGAATGTACGACGAGCCGATTCCCGCCACGAACGCATCGCAGATCAAGTCGCTCATATACTGGGCCGCCGACACTGACTTGCAGTTGCAGGCTCTGGCTAGCTGCTGGTGTTCACCCAGGTACTGCTCTGTCATTTCGCCGGGCTGCCGCCGTCAAGTGGCTAGAAGGTGTCGAGCATGGATCTCGTTTGGCGGTTTGTTGTACCGCTTCTTAAGTAGTTCGATGGCCCCTTTGTAGTCTTGGGCATCGCGGATTGCTAAGTATACGGTGTCGCTTACCCTCGCATGGAGGTCCCGCAGTCTATCGGCGTCGTTTTGAATGGCTGTTGAGGCATCGATGTAGTCTTGAAAACACTTTAACCAATGGTCGAAAGTGTTCGACGCTCCTGCCGCACATGGATCTAGTGTAAGCCAATCGGGTTTCAACATTTGCTCCATGGTTTTCAAAATTTTGTCAGTAATAAAATTGATGCGCGATTAAATCACTCGGGAGGCTAGATTGTACCCGGGAAATAAAGGCTTTTATTACTGACAAGAACGGAGCACACTATATACAATACAATCCCAGACTAAAGGGTCTCCAGGCAGTGCAGTGATCTTTATACTTCCCCTGGTAGGCGGAGCCAACTGGAATGTACCACAGAACAATATCAACAGGTAGAACAGCCCAACCCTAACACCAACAGTAATTACAGCAACATATCTACAAACCCCATAGTGCTGACCATCCATGGCTCAGCACTCATAGTGGTAACCAACTATGGTTCACCAACACCAGGAAAAATGAGGGCCTAAAACTATGTCTTCTTGCTCCCAGAGGTTTGGAATCATCACACTTTGGAGTTTTATTGAGGGCATTTCTTATAGCATGGCTGTGTGGACTGATACATTGTTGCTCAGCACCTGATTGCAATACAGCAATAAATGTGGCATATACATCAACATAGCAATTTGCTCCCAATTCTACGAAGAATACAACAATATAACAAATAAGCCACCAGTGCTATGAAGCAGGAACGTCAATGCATTGCCTCCAAGACCAAGCTCCAGTTTATAAATAAACCTAAGTGACATGGCCAAGATTAGCATGGTTTCATGCTCTCCGTACCATCCTGCAGGGCACAATTTAATCATCAGTGTGATTAATCTTTCTCTTCGTTACTTCTCTTCAGAAATCAGCACTTCCTCTTAGTTTCACTCACACCCTCAAAATCTGTTTTTGCCCCTCTAATTGCTCCTTTGCTTTGTCAAAACTTGCTGCTTTGTCCCATCATCACCAACATGATGCTCAGCTGTTGAAACCAATAGGACAATCATTAACCCACCTCAACCCTTCTGGAAAAATCTGATAAACACCAGGAAGTAGTCTATCAGAAGTAGGTCATCCCCTCCTCAAACCCTGACACCAGTGGAACAGATGATGATCTTATTAGCAGAGAGAATGCATTTAGCACTGAAGGTGGTTAATCAAGTGGGCAGCATGGTGGCACAGTGGCTAACACTGTTGCCTCACAGTGCCAGGGACCTGAGTTCAATTCCTAGCTTGGGTTATTGTCTGTGTGGAGTTTGCACGTTCTCCCCATGTCTGCGTGGGTTTCCTCCAGGTGCTCCAGTTTGCTCCCACAGTCCAAAGATGTGCTGGTTAGGCGCATTGGCCATGCTAAATTGCCCCTTAAGTGTGCAGGGATGCGTAGGTTAGAGGGATTAACGGAGTTAATATGTGGAGTTACGGGGATAGGGCCTGGATTGGATTATTATTGGTGCAGATTTAATGGTCCGAAGGGCCTCTTTTTGCACTGTAGGGATTCTATGATAGTGGCCAGGTACAGTTTGGGATTTCAGCAGTTTCCCTTTTTCCTTCCAACATAGCTGTGAGTCACACACCCACACACTCAGCATGAGAACCTGGTAGTGCACTGCATTGTCATTCATCCTCTGCAGTTTATCCTTGTCACCAAATGCTAGTCTAATGCCCTTCTTTCGTCTTTCTGGGTATAAACGATTCAGGCACAGTTGCTCAGTCACACCCGAAGGATGAATCATTTACTTGTTCTGGCACTTCCAAGCACCAGCACAGAATTCAGCACCCCCCACATGGCAAAGTGTTGGAGTTAATGCAGAGAGCACACGTAAGTAAGTCTGGTGAAGCTCAGGGAACAACACACTGGTTGGTTAACTTGCACTCTAGCTCAAACGAAGATCACAAATGCATGTTTTAAAAGCCCAGATTGTAGAAGGAAGATTGATTAAGTGCACCAGCAACAGCTGAATGTATTTAATGCCAGGGCTCTTCTGTCACATATCAAAGAAGTCAACCAGCAACTTGTGTGGTGTTTTGACACAGCTTCAACATTCAGATCAACCATGGAACTCAAGCTTACTTCAGTGTATTCTACGTAGAAGCACTTCCTGCAGGAGCTGGTCTCACAAGGAATAGTATAATTAAGCCTGTTTTGCTTCGTATAGAGCTGTGCAGAGTGTTCCTGAAATAGTTGGTGATCCTGTAACATTAGTTGAGCTTTGGACAGATGTTATTTGCATGAGGAACGGAAGGACTGGGATAGATAATTTGACATAAGTAAGTCATAGAACCATACAGTACTGAAAGAGGCCATTCGGCCCATCGAGCTTGAACCGACAACAATCCCACCCATGCCCTATTCCCGTAATCCCATATATTTAATCTGCTAGTCTCCCTGACACTAAGGGGCAATTTACCATGACCAATCAACATAACCCGCACATCTCTGTAGTGTGTTAAGAAACCAGAACACACGCAGACATGGGGAGAACATGCAAACTCCACACAGACAGACACCCCAGGTCGGAATTGAACCCAGGTTCCTGGCACTGTGAGGCAACTAACCACTATGCCACCGTGCCACCCCATGACTCTATCCATGTATGCTCATTGTGTTTTAGATCCGCAAAAAATGGTGGCTTCAAGTGTTATCTCTGCTGCAGGGGAGAGTAATGCAGCACATTTCAAATTGCTATCACGATGGGATACCAAAGCTATTTGGGAATCAGAATCATTGCTTGATGACTTCAATGGTCTGACCAACGAGGGCTCTAGTTAATCCATGAATCTGATTGTAGTGCAAATGGATTGCTGGCATGAAATTTTGAGGTAGCCCCATGGACCAAAGATCATCTAATGTTTCTCATGATGGCTTTTGCAGCCTGGAAGAAGCCAGAGGCAAAAGAAATGAGGGCTGTAGTCACTTTTATTGCACCAAGTAGTACTACAGGATGGTGGGTCTCCTTCCCTGAAGATGTTTATGACAACCTGACAGCTTTTGTGACTGTTTTCTAGTGTTATCTTTCAAATTACAATATTCATCAAATTCAATTTCATAACTTGCCCGGGCACGTTGTTGTGAGTGCAACGTTTTATTGGATCATTTAAGCTGCCTTGTTAATACAAGATAAAATGAAGTAATGGAGAGAGGCATGTGATCTCTGATTCATTCTGCCAAGTGTTAGAAGCCTTTGTGACCTAGTTGCCATGGGAACTAGTGACCCAGGTCAAGTCTGTTGAAACCTAAGTGCCAGGTTTTGTACCTGTACATAATGGCAGGAGAAGCTGCTTTTGCAATGGGCAGCCTTAGAGACTCGGGACAGAGAGAGAGTGAGTCACTGGGCTAGTAATCCAGAGGCCTAGACTAACACCGAGGACATGGGTTCAAATCCAATTGTTGGTGGAATTTAAATCCAATTAGTAAAATCTGGAATTAAAAAGCTGGTCTCTTTATCGTAAGAGTTTTAACAACACCAGGTTAAAGTCCAACAGGTTTATTTGGTAGCAAATACCATTAGCTTTTGGAGCGCTGCTCCTTCGTCAGATGGAGTGGAAATGTGGTCTCTGATCATGAAGCCATTGTTGATGGCTATAAGGAAATCAGCCATCATTCACTAGTCTGTGACTCATAACCCACAGTAATGTGGTTGACTATTAATTGCCCTCTGAAATGGTTGAGTAAATGACTGAACTCAAAGCCATATAGGGATGGGAAACAAATGTTAGCCTTGCCAATTACACCTACAAAGAATAAATACATGAAAGGAGTCACTGGAATGGGCCTTGTTGTTGGAGATTGGCTTGAGGATTTTCAGACTGAGAAAAGTGACTTTCAGTGGACACTGGACATTATGGCAGAATTTTCAATTTTTAAGACGAGGTGCGGTAGCAGACAGTTCTGGCTGCTATTCCCGCTGGCCAAAATAGTGGGATCCCATGACATATTCTGCATTTGGAACCTCATTAATTATGAGCAGGTGAGTTCCCCTCCAATTGGCAGCTGATTCATCTGCCCATGATCAGCTGTTGGTTCTAAGGTCTCGGCACCATATTTAAATACCAGTCCAGCACACTCATATCACTCTCTCTCATCACCTGTCTTCACCCGACTGTGCAGGATATCAGCAACCAGGAGGAAAAAGGTTAGCAGCCTCAAGAGCAAGTCTATTCCTTGATTTGGCCACCCTCTCCCTGAGCCCATCACCTGCGAGGCATCCATGTGCCACTTGGACATCTATTCATCACACCTGCAGTCATCTTGCAACCCCCTCCAGTAAACAATGTAGTATCCCTTTGATCCATTTGTTTATGAGCTTTTCATGCAGCTTTGTCAGGGTGCAGCTTCCCTCCCCTTCACCTTCTCTCTGCCTTCCATTGTACATCCTTAGCATCCATATCCTTGCCCCTCTGCCTGCCACTGTGAGCCCTTGCCCTTCCCCCCACTCCTTGCACGGCTCTACTTCCACATTTCCTCCTTGTCAGGTAACACCCCTGGTATTACTTCAGACCTTTGTTGCATTAGATGCATGAGTCTGCAGCACAGTCCTGTCCAAATAGACACCAATATGTGGTATCAGGGGGAAGGAGACCCTTGTACTCCCCAACCTCACCGATTCAACTCAGTGACACAGGAGGTTCCATGGATCCAGCTGCACAGTGCTGCCCATGCAGACCAGCCCAGCATGGAGATGGAGGGCAGGAACTGGTTTGGCCAGCAGACTGGTGGTCAGCGCATCAGGACCAGCATAGCACTATGGCAGAAAGGCTTTGTTGCACTCGCCTCGAAGACTCTCGCAAACCGAGGACTGCCTTATGCATGCCACTCTTTAACAATCGGGTTTACGACCAACATAATTTCCTGCTGGTGTGACACAAGATTGGAAGGTCTGACTGGATGCCAGCAGGCAGCAGTTTTGATGAGCATTCATGAGATGTAAATGAAAGCAAACGATACTCAAGCCACCTGCCAGTGGGAAACCCAATTGCCAATGGGAGAATTGCAATGTCATTTTATGCTAGCGGGTTTCCACCTTTTGTCTCCCTTTTCTATCTGCCACCAAGCTCACCACAGGTGGGATGGGAGAACTCCATCCTCTGATTCAGCAAAAGGAGGAGGAGCAAGTTTACTGGAAGCTGCGAGTAACTTTGGACAAGTTTCTGTATAGACGACAATTCTGTGGAGTGTGTGATGTAATGTATAAATGTGGCATGGGGTTTTTGGTCCTGTGAGGAAGTTTCATGGGATTGATATATTTTCTTGCAGTTTAGTGTATTGGTTGCCACCTTAGTCTTATTGATTCAATATTGCTTTTAGTGTGTTTGTTACAGCGAAGGTCTTAAACCATGAAACCTTGTGTGATCTTTTGAGTTGATCACTGGGAATTCAAATCTCTTTTTAGCAGTTATCAGTTTCAATGGGGCTTATAACAAAGTATTGAACTTGTGATACAAAAGCAAATTATGATGGATGCTGGAAATCTGAAATAAGAATAAAAATGCTGGAAAACAATCAGCAAGTCAAGTTGTATCTGTAGAGATCTTTTAGGTCAATGACCTCTCATCAGAATGGATTTGAACTCAGGTGTCTGGGTTGCTCGCTCTGTGCCAAAACAATTAGATTACCATTGCTGCAGTTCATTATTCAGTATTGCAAGATTTTTGTTTGTGTTTACCTTAGTTTATCTGTATGCATACAAGCTCTTCAATGAAATCTTCTTGGAATAAACATCATTCTTAAACTTGAAGCTGAAGTTTGAGTTTGAGTTGAAGTTTGGTTGAAGTGTGACATGAGTGAGTTCCACATTTCCAAATTCATTTAATTGTGAGAATGTAAGCATATATTGTATGGCTTCATATTGCTGTAGGAGTAGGGATATATGTCTCACTGTGGTAATACACTGCACCACCTTTATTTAAAATTCAATCTAAGAGAGTTTGAAAGCCCAAAATGAAGAAAATTTGGGTTGAGAGTTTAATGTTCCTCTCTGATAAGTGGCTCCAACTTCCTAGAATCTGATGTTAATTATTTTTGCTCTGGCATTCAATACAGTGTAAAAAATGTCTTAATCATCTGAGGCATGTATAAAGAACAACTAAATTAATGAAATGAATTGTTTTTGAAGATTTTCACTTTCAATGAATTATACCGAATGCAATAGTCTTTTTCTGCACCATACCACACGTAATGATGTGCATTAATACAGTGTTGCCTTGTGTACAGCTCTGATTATCTTAAAAACAATTGGCTTGAGTAGTTTGTTGGCTTACACATTAAAAAGATCACCACAGAAAGTATCTATCCATCCCGTACTTGTGCCAGAGTGCCACATTGGAGGTACCAATTCTGAATATACTTTCCTGATCTTGCTCCAAATCCTCCAATAATTTTCTAATTTCCTCTTAAATACTGGGGCTGAATTGATTTCAAGAATCTAAAAATGTTTTCTGTAAGAAAATTATCTATTAACTCGTCCCTTTGTGGTGCTCTCACTTTTCCTAAATCAATGTCTTTGTTACAAATCACTCCTCAATGGAAACAATCGCCTGATTTGCCCTTTAATATCCCTTCAAAATTGGCAAGATTTCAATTTGATCTCCTAAATCTTTTCTGCTATAATGAGCACAGACATAAATTTCAAATTATTCATCTAACCGTATCTGGTCAATCTTGGTGACCTCACTGAGAACCTGTTCTTTCATTAGTTTAAAACAAATGTGAAGAACTCTCAGTTAAAATTTATTTAAGCATCCTTGACAGCAAACAAAAACAAACCTGTTACATGAAAAGCAATGTGATAAAGAATGCGCACCTTCTGAGGATTCCATTATGGAACAACTAATTGTATTAGAATCATGTGCCGGGATTCTTCAGTCCCGCCTGTGGCAGGAATCATTGCGGGTAGGATGGAAAGTTTGACGGGCCAGCCAAAGGTCAGCTGACCTTGAGTGGGATTCTCCGGTTCCACACAGAGTCGCTTAACAGCACAGAAGGAGTTTATTTGGCCCATTGAGTCCATATCAGCTATCTGCAGAGCAATGCAGTCGGTCCCACTCCCCTATTTGAATCCTCATTGCCCTGCAGCTTTAATTTCTTCAAATGCCCATCAAATTTCTTTTTGAAATCCTTGATTTCTTTTCTGCTTCTATCACCCTCATGAAGAGTGAGTTCCTGGCCATTACCACTCGCTGAATAAGAAGCACATTCTTCCTGCCATTCTCTCTGTATCTCATGCCCAAAACCTTAAATTTGTGACCCCTTCAGTTAGTGGAAGTGTTTTTTTTTGTTGACCTTATCCAAGCCTGCCACGACCTTGTACACCTCTATCAAACCTTCCCTCAATCTCCGTTGTCTCAAGGAGAACAACAAGAACCTTTCCAACCTAAGTTGTAACTAACTAACCACATCTCCCCTATCCCCCATCCCTGGAACCATTCGAGTAAATCTCCACTACACTGTACCAAGGATGTACCTACACATCTTTTCAAAATTGTGGTGACCTGAACCGGGTGCAATATTCTAGTTGGGATCTAACCAGAGCTTTATAAAGGTTCATTGTAACTTTCTTGCTTTTAAATTCAATGCCTCTTAATGAAACAAAGGTGACATGTACTTTGCTGACCACTTTCAGTATGTCAGTATGTCCTGCCATCTTCAAAAATTAATACTCGTGCACCATAAGTCCTTCTGTTCTGGCATATTCTTTAGAATTGTGCCACTGTTTCTATATACCTTTCGTTATTCCTGCTACCAAAATGCGTAATTTCACATTTCTCTTTGTTAAATTCTACCTGTCACTTGTCTGCCCATTCTGCTAGCCTGTCTATGTCCTGTTGCAGATGATGTGTGTCATTCTCACTGTTTGTCATTCCTACAAGTTTGAGTATCATCGACAAATTTTGAAATTCTACTCCATATTCCCAAATCCATGTCACATACATAGAAAACAAAATGGTGGTCCAAGAATTAATCTTCGATGAGCACCCTGTCTATCACCCTCCAGTCCAAAAAGTGACCATCTAACATGACTTGCTGTTTTCTGGCCAAGTCCATTTTTTATTGAATTAGATAATGATCAACCAAATTCATTCATCTCGATTTTGTTAACCAGTCATTTATGTAGTGCTTGTCGAACACTTTCACAAAATCAATACTGGCAACATCCACCACAGTCAACCATTTCCGTTACTTCATCAAAAAATCAATTAGATTAGTCAAATGTAATCTTTCTTTTACAAATCCATGTTGATTCTCCTTTATTAACTCAAACCTTTCCCAGTGCCTGTTGATTTTTTTTCCCCATGATAATTCCAAAATTTTACTCACCACTGGCGTTAGATTAACTGGCCTGTCTTTGCTCGACTCTTTCTTAAATAAGGATGTCACATTTGCCACCCTCCAATCCTCTGGCACTTCCCCTGTATCTAGGGAAGATTGAAAGCTGAAGGCAAGTCCTTCTGTTATCTTCACACTCACTTCCTTTAGACACCTGAGACACCTGAGATGCAAGCCATTCAGACCAGGTGACCTTACTACTTTAAGCATAGCCAAATTTTCCAGGACTTCCTCCTTTTCAATTCTCAAACTACCCATTATCTCCACTAAATCCACTTCTACCAATGTTTGGTCAGAATCCTTTTCTTTAGTAAACACCAATGCAAAAAACTAATTAAGTATTCTAGCCTTGTTCTCTTACTCTCTTCACATTCATTAGCTGGAATTTTAGTGCCTTTATTAATTTATTTAATTTTAAAATAATAACATTTTCCCTTTTATCACAGAACGGCGTTCTCCATTCTCCTCGGGTGGGATCTTACGAACCTTGGGCAGGCAAGGCAGTAAAATTCTGGTAATTGTCCCGAAAAGGAGCAATTCCACTTCTTACCACCTGCTTACTATTTACATGCCAATAGAAGATTTTTGGCTTCCCTTTTTTGTTGAATGTCATTCTATTCTTATGCTCTCTCTTTGCCAGTCTTGTTATCCTTTTCATCTCCATTCTCAACCTTTTGTATTTGACTTGGTTCTCACTTGAAAAATTCACCTGACATGTGTCACGCGCCCTCCTTTTATGTTTCATCATAATCTCTGGCTCTCTCGTCATCAAAGGAGCTTTGTTTTTGCTTCCTTATCTTTCCCCTTTGCTGGAACATAACTAGCCTATGTCTTAAAGAATGTTTATTGTTTCATTACAGTTTGTCCTGCCAGACTTTGGCTCAATTTTATCCTGACTGGATCCATTTTTATCACAGTGAAATTAGTCCTCTCCAATTTAGAAATTAGATATTAGATTGTTCCTTGCTCTTCTCCATTACTGATCTAAATTTTATGATACAATGATTGTGCTTATTCAAGCGTTCCCCCATTGATGCTTGGTCCACTTTACCCAACAGATTTCCCAGCAGCTTATCCAACAATGCCTCCTTTCTTGTTGGGCCTTGGACATACTGATCTATTTTTCTGAATGAATGTCTCTTTTTTAAAAGAGTTTAGTTGCACATGCTACAGGGTTCATTGCTTCCAAAAGGTGCATGTTGTGTGAATGGGCATGGAAGTGCCTTAGCTTGGGGGCATGAGGGACCATAGAGATTGATAGGCAAAACATACTTTAGCAAAGGGACCATGAAGGGCCATAGGGGGTGGTCAGGAACATGAGGTGGAATGGATGGGGCTTGGAGAATGAGGTGTGAGGGGTGAGGGATGGAGAGCCTTTCTGTTTTTATTGCAACTGGGAGTAAGTCCCACAGCACCAAGGTGGGCATTTAAAGTACAACCTCCAACCTCTTTCCCCAGACAGCTGGCCTGACTACAGATCTCATCCATACCCAGCGCAATGAAAATCCAATCCTTGCAAGGAATTTCTCAGAAGGTAGACGAGACGAGCCAGGATTTTTCCCGACTCTGGCTTCCCACCTTGAGGATGGAGGTCCAGGTCTTTATATCCTTTTACTTTAAGCATCCAGGCCTCACCATTTTTCAGGCACATTTCCATAATAGTCACTGCATCATATTCCCAAACTGTTATTTTGCTTGTAGCTTACCAATTTTATTCAACACACTTTGTGTGTTTATGTCCATGCATTGTAATCTTGTCTTTGCATTCCTCCCGGTCCTTCTTAGTCCACTCCTAAGTAATATGGTACTATTATGGAACTAATAATGCCCAACAATCTCATTTGATGCACCTTACTCTTTTATCTTCTACATGTTATTTTCCATACCGTCCCCCACCCCTCCTCAATTAATTTATTTTAAACTTGCCTTAACCACACAGTGAACCTCCTTGCAAGGATATTGTCCCTTTTTTAAAAGTCCTTTTGAAAGGGTGTCTTCTGTCCCAGAACTGGTCCAAATGTGCCATGAATCTGAAGCTCTCACTCCTGCATAACGCCCCCAGCCATCCATTAAGCTAACATACCTTCCTATTTCTAAGCTGGCGGTTGTCTGGCACTGTGGGTATTCTAGCAATTATTACCTGTGAGGTACTAATTTTAAACTTCCTCCATACCTCCTGAAAATCTGACCTTAAGGCCTCAATGCCAGCTAATGTGTGCCACAACCCCTTTCCCTCTGCAGAATATTCTGCACCCTCTCCGTCACATCCTCTACTCTGGTACCAGGGAGCCAACACAACATGTGCGGTTCATAGCTGCATTTACAGAAATGCCAGTCTATCTCACTAACAATGGAATCTCCTGCAACAACAGGATTTCTACGATTTGCTGTTCCATGCTGTATTGCCCATCGGTGCCAAGGTCTGTGTTAGGTATTCTGAAAGCTATTTAGCACCTTCTGAAGAAGGGCTAAGATCTTTCAGAAAGTCAAGTTGACCTCCTAGTTCGGTTTTTACAAAAGAAACAGTGGGAAAGGATCTGTTGCCACCACAAACTTTAAACTTAACCTCGTACTGGATAATAATGAATACAGACTTGGCTCTTTAAAGATATAAGATCTGGGGGGGTCTTGACATGCGAGATGAGGAGAGGATGTTTCCTCTTGTCGAAGAATATAGAATTAGGGGTCATTGTTTAAAAATAAGGGGTCACCCATTTAAGATAGACGAGGTGAAATGTTCTCTTTCAGAGAGCTTAGAGTCTTTCGAGCTCTCTTTCACTAAAGGCGGTGAAAGCGGAGTCTTTGAACTTTTTAAAGCGGTGACAGATTGATTATTGATAAGCAAGGAAGTGAAAGAATATCACCAGTGGGCAGGAATGTGGAGTTGAGTTTACAATCAGATCAACCATGACCAGGCAGAACAGGCTTGAGGGACTGAATGGCCTACTCCTGTTTTTAATTTGTACATTTGTATGTATGAATGAATATATGTTCTTCTGCCTTTGAGTCAAACGATTGTGAGTTTAAGACTTACTTCAGAGATTTGTGCACATGATCTGGGCTGACACTTCAGTGTTTATTATCTTTTTTGGTAAAGAAAGGTCTATAATTAGAGTATCATTAATTTATTTATTTGTGCAACTCATCATAAATCTCCATTCTGGTCAATAACTTAATGCAAAATTGCCTCCTGTATTATTGATTCTCCAAGCTTATGTTGTAAGGCTTTTTAGAATGGTTCCCTAGAAAAGCCTGATTCAAGTTCAACAGGCTGCAAAAAATTTAACAGGACGATTTTAGCAAGCATCATCTTTAAGGCATATATGTGTTTTGAGGAATCAGTAGTGACAGCAAAGCACACAATTACATTCTGCATTAGGGTTAAGAAAGAGTCTGCATAAGAACTAGGAGCAGGGTTAGACCATCTGGCCCCTCGAGCCTGCTCTGCCATTCAATAAGATCATGGCTGATCTTTTTGTGGACTCAGCTCCACTTACCCGCCCGTTCACCATAACCCTTAATTCCTTTACTGTTCAAAAATTTATCTATTCTTGCCTTAAAAACATTCAATGAGGTAGCCTCAACTGCTTCATTGGGCAGGGAATTCCACGGATTCACAACCCTTTGTGTGAAGAAGTTCCTCCTCAACTCAGTCCTAAATCTGCTTCCCCTTATTTTGAGGCTATATCCCCTAGTTCTAGTTTCATCCGTCAGTGGAAACAACTTCCCTGCTTCTATCTTATCTATTCCCTTCATCATCTTATATGTTTCTATAAGATCTCCCTCATTCTTCTGAATTCCAATGAGTATAGCCCCAGTCTACTCAGTCTCTCCTCATAAGCCAACCCTCTCAACTCCGGAATCAACCTCTGCACCCCTCTCCAGTGCCAGTATATCCTTTCTCAAGTAAGGAGACCAAAACTGTACACAGTACTCCAGGTATGGCCTCACCAGCACCTTATACAACTGCAACATAATCTCGCTGTTTTTAAATTCCATCCCTCTAGCAATGAAGGACAAAATTCAATTTGCCTTCCTAATTACCTGCTGCACCTGTAAACCAACTCCTTGAGATTCCTGCACGAGGACACCCAGGTCCCTCTGCACAGCAGCATGCTGCAATTTTTTACCATTTAAATAATAGTCCATTTTGCTGTTATTCCTACCAAAATGGATGACATCACATTTACCAACATTGTACTCCATCTGCCAGACCCTCGCCCACTAACTTAGATTATCTATATTCCTTTGCAGACTTTCAGTGCCCTCTGCACGCTTTGCCCTTCCACCCATCTTAGTGTCATCTGTGAATTTTGACACACTACACTTGGTCCCCAACTCCAAATCATCTATGTAAATCGTAAACAATTGCGGTCCCAATACTGATCCCTGAGGCACACCACTAGTCACTGATCGCCAACCAGAAAAACACCCATTTACCTTCAATCTTTGCTTTCTGTTAGTTAACCAATCCTCTATCAATGCTAATACATTACCCGTAACACTGTGCACCTTTATCTTATGTAGCAGTCTTTGGTGCGGCACCTTGTCAAATGCCTTCTGGAAATCCAGATACACCACATCCACAGGTTCCCCATTGTCCACTGTGCATGTAATGTCTAGTAAGGTTGACAACCACTGTGCTGTGCAACAATATAGCTCTTGAATCTAACTGTGGTCAGGGAATAAATTTGAAATGTATGTTGTGGTAGTGTGGCCCCTTCACGGGCCCTGTGACCGGGCTGGAACCAATGGAGCGCGAGCATGTGAACCTGGGCCAATTGGAGGTGAAGGCAAGCATTCCTGCGGCTGGAAGCTTCAGTTGGATTTAGGACATTATTAGGAGTGTAATTGTGCTGTTCAATCTTTCATTGTATATAGTTCTCCTCATCAATAAATCTTTTAGTTAGTAACTTGCCTCAAGTTATTCCATGTGTAAAAAAGTGTGGTTTTGCTACAAAGAGTGAAGAGATAAAATATTTTCAGATCCTTAGCCGAAATGCACTGGAAAATTTATAGCAAACTCGTGATGTTCCTAAATCTGTGTAAAGAATGTATGAATACAAAAGGAAAAGAAGAAATTAACCTTATGATTTGCATACAACAAAGATGACTAAAACATCAAGATTAATATCACCATGAACTGCAATACACAACACCTTCTCACAACATTCATTTTGGGATAATTTTAGACAATTTTTGGACAATTATATCTCACCCAACTCTCTTTTCCAATGAAGTTGATGAAAAAGAAAACTGGATGAGGTGTAAAACGATTGCTGATTCATGATTAGCAGTTTTTCATCCACCAATAAAAGTTAAAAATACCCTGTGTTATTTAAATGCAATTGCTAACCCATTGATTACAAAACTCAGTGATAATATTCCTGTTAGAAGTCTGAAAGGAAGAGGAGGACATCCAAGTTTGGACCTTAACTCACTATTGGTGCATTAAAATCTATGTAGACATTATCAGGGCACAAATAAGCTTTTCCAATGTGTCACATTGGTCATTATTGTCAACAAATTATAGGAAAGATAATAAACTAGCTTTTATTGGTAATTTACCTGCTACAGGTGTCACATTTTAATTCAAAACTTTTTAAAAATTCATTCTTGGGACATGGGTGTTGCTGGTTGGCCAGCAATTTATTGCCCATCCCTAGTTGCCTGAGGGCAGTTGAGAGTTAACCACATTGCTGTGGTTCTGGAGTCACATGTGGGTCAGATCAGGTATGGATGGCTGATTTCCCCCCCTAAAGGACATTAGTGAGCACTGATGGGTTTTTCTGATGATTGACATTGGTTTTCTTGTTTCTTTCTTTATATCTTCACTTTGCATTTGGGCAGCTTTTATCCAATCATTCATACCTCATCTGGACACAATATTTGTTCCTTTATTTCTTTATTCATTACCACTCTCTTTGGTGCTGTACCATGAAATCTTTTGGTAATTTAGTCTCTTCTGCCCTCCACCCTATCAAAGACCTTCCTTTTTGTTCTTCCTCCATTCCTTTCCTTTCCAAGTGGATCAAAAGCAATATATCCATGATTGCTGATTATATAAAACTGGGTGGGAACTTATGCTGTGAGTACAATGTGAAGAGGTGGATTGCAGAGTGCAGCCAAAACCTGGAGTTAGTCTACTTACCTGTAACCCGACGTACTTACGCTACTAATCTCCCTACACTAAGAGGCAATTTAGCATGGGTCTATATTGTCTGGATGTTAAAAGAATGAGAGGTGATTTCATTGAAATATGTACAATTCTTCAAGGATAGCATAGGTGTTGCAGGCCATTTCCCCAGTTGAAGAGTCTATAACTAGGGCCACAGTCTCAGGGTCAGGGGTCAGCCATTTAGGACTGAGATGAGGAAATATGTCTTCAATCAAGAGGTCATGAATCTTTGAAAGTCTTTACCCCTGATGGCTGTGGATGCTCAGTCGATAAGTGTTCAAGACTCAGATCAACAGACTTTTGGGCACTAAGAGAATCAATTATATGCTGATATTGGAAGGAAATTGAGTTAATACAAGTGTTCAGTCAGAATCCTATGGAATAGTGGAACAGGCTCGTATGGTTTATACCTCCTATTTCTTGCGGCAGAATTCTAGCATTTACTGGTGGGTGGATGAAGTAAACCTTGAAGTTAATGCACTTCAAAAAATATCAAAGATATCATAAGCAATTTTTGGTTGTCTGAAACAGCACTACGATTCAGAAATACATGCGTGATTATATGGAAGCAAAACATTGATCTGAATTAGATTTATTTCCAAGATGACATGTCTATTCCTTGTGAACACTTTTTTTTATTGTAATTCATCATTATTGAAGAGGCTAGCTTGCTTGCACTCCTTCTTAACCCTAACTCTCTTAAACCAAATGTGCTTCACATCAGCTTCCTACACTTAGCTGTATTGCTCAGCCATGCTGGGTACAAACCAAAACTGAATGAAATAGCTAAATTACTGCCCTTGTATTTCATCACACTGAAATATTGCTGAACTCTGCAAAATACAGATCATGGGGGAAAAAAAATCACCTTGAAAATTGATTATCCAGGCACTGCATTTCTCAGAGTGAAACTGACCTTGTGTAGCTCATGTTTTATTATCAACTGATCATAATTGTGGTTCATTAAACATTAGCGATCAGTTTGTGATACTATTTCACACACATAATTATTGTTCTGACCCAAGAACTCTTAAATTACCACCCATAAAATAACTAGCCACCGTGACCTCAAGGAAAATAAAATACATCATAAATGAAGCTATTAATCTAATAATTGCTACCCATCATGATTACATTCATTAAGTTTGCTGATGAAAACAGGGGCTTTGAAAACTTTTGCCTCCTTATCATTTTATTGAGAGTTCAAAGGAAAGATTTTTTTTTGTATTTTCTATCTTGCTTCCCCCCAACCCCCCGGAACCCCCCCCCCCCCCCCCCCACCTCCCACCCAATTTGTTTTGAGTTGCTCGCTCACTTTCTTTTCCTGTTTCTCTTTCTCCTTGTGTAGTTACTTTCATCTTTCTCTTCTCTATCTCCAAGTCAGAGTTCCAAAGTCCCTGCTGGTAAATGCAAAGTATCATGCGGAGCTGAATCCAAGAAAGAACAGCCATCAAGATACAAGAGGAAAATGAACGACTTTGAAAATGTTCAAAGGAGACTCGTCAATGCCTCACCTAGAAGTGTGTGAGCGCATGCACGAGCTGTCAGCACTGTCATTGTCAGGGTGAAGCAGAGTGGGGCTGAGCTCCACATAAAGAGTGGTGGGATTCCACTAGAAAGGCTGCCAGCTGAGCAGCATTCCAACATGAAGCGAGAGTGGCGGCTAGAAAGCCAAGATAGATATGAAACGAATGGAAACATTAACATATACAGAACTTTTCAAGGAGAGGGAGAGGGAACCAGGCTGTGAGGTTGGAGGGAGAAATGGAGGTTAGCTATCTGCTTATCAGGAAGAATTAGAAAGAAGTTGCAACACAGAAACAGGTCATTTGGTCCAACTGGTCCATATTGGTTTATGCTCCACATGAAGATGACTACTCAACAATAATCTCATTGAATATTAGAGCAGGTTCTTGGGTTCCTGGGGCCAAATGGCCTACTTCCACTGCTATTTTGTTGTATGTTCATGTGTATTCTCATAATTTCATCTCACCCTATCAACATATCCTTCTATTTGTTTCTTCATCTTGCACTTTTCTAACCAGCCTTAAATGCAATGCTATTCATCTCATCAACTCCATGTGGTAGCAAGTTCTACATTCTAACCGCACCGCAGATAAATAAAATTCTTCTGAATTTCTTATTTGATTTATTAGCGACTATGAGCATTAATTTTGGATTCCTTCACAAGTGGAACCATGTCTTCACTGCCTACTCTATCAGACCTCTTCATAATGTCATAGGTCACCCCGACAACCTTTTCAAAGAACAAGGAGTCCCAGACTTTCTTCTCTGTTGGTTATAACTTCTCAGTTCTGGTATTACCTTTGTAAATCTTGTTTGCACCTTCTCCAGTGTCTCTATATTCTTTTTAATGTGGAGATAGATCTCTGGTGTGGTCTGACCAAGGTTCAGTGCAAGTTTAACTTAATTTCTCTGCTTTTCAAATCTGTTTCACTGAAAATGAACCCCACAACTTTGTTTGCATTTTTAAAAATGATTTTATTAACCTGCGTTGCTAGGTTTAATAATTTGTGAATCCATGCCCCTAGATCCTTTCACTACTCCACCCTATTTATCATCAATGGGGGATGTTAATCCCCAAAAACCCTCCATAGTATACACCCCGGCACCCAGGCCTCATTTGAAACTCTTAATGCTGTGTCCCTACCACTCTACCCCCCCCCCACCCCCTCCACCAATATCTTCTCTAACCCCCTTCAACATCCCCTTATCCCTGCTTTCCCTTGCTCTGACACTCACTTCTTAGCAGCAGCCTGGTGTAGCAGACTTTC
This sequence comes from Mustelus asterias, assembly GCF_964213995.1. Classification (NCBI taxonomy): domain Eukaryota; kingdom Metazoa; phylum Chordata; class Chondrichthyes; order Carcharhiniformes; family Triakidae; genus Mustelus; species Mustelus asterias. The sequence continues at coordinate 91,652,691 of NC_135804.1, forward strand.
CCGCCAGCCAGTCAGACTTTCAATCTGGCTGGCTGCAGGCTGTGAAACGGAGTCAAAAAATTGAAAAGCAGTCCTGCAGTAACATTTGACAAGATTTCCAAGAAACTCATGATACTGACTTTCCCAGCTGCCAAACATTCTCCCACTTCCCACCCCCTCACACACTATTCCCAACTCACAGTTACAGCCTTATATACAGCCTTATATACAGCCTTATTTTCCAAAGATGTATGTGACTTCCTTATTTCCAAGAAATAAGTATCACTTCACACTTAGCTGTATTTGAAATTAATTTGTCATTTCCATGCCCATTCGGCAAATTTATTAACATACTCGATGAAGAAATGTCATTGGCTTTACCAAAATGATTACTGGCAACCTTTCTGCTCAGCTTCTGATTGGTTTTCCTCTTATCCTGTTATTTGATTGTGCATTTGCCCTACGGGGCAGTAAAGAAAATGCGTTACACAGTTGCCAACAGCTGTTGCCATGGTAACACACTGGTTTGGTTAGGCACATATAACTCACCTGAGACTAAGGTCAGTGGTTACTGGTAACATTTCACCATCATCAAGCACACACCTATCTTTGATAGGGCATTCAGTCTACAAAGTTGTATAGTCCTGTAAGTATTAACAAATGATCAATTTCCCTAATAATTCCATGTCTGATGAAAAATAACATGGCCTCACAGTTCCTGAGTCATCATAGGAACATTGGGATAAGGAGGAGGCCATTCAGTCCTTCAATGAAGTATAGTTGATCTATATCTCAACTCCATTTACTGGGAATGATCTTGAGCCATCTGCAGGATCGGTAGCGGGATCTCAAGATATAGCGTAACCCAAAAATCGCAAGTCTCGCCAATGAGATCATCACATCCGAATTCCATTGCCCCTCGCCAGCGATGTAATCAGGTTCTGCCCCTATAGGGCGATAACCAGATTTTAATACATTTAAATATGTTTCAATATAATTATATGTTTCCACCTTCACTAAATTTTCGTGCCTCGCTGATGTAATGTTACATTGGCGAGATTTACAATAGGTTCACCCAGTCATAAACCTGCCATGGGGATTCCCTTGGGGGAATAAAGGTTAGTACAGCCCTGGGGAAGAGGAGCATTGTCAGACAGTGCCCTGGCACAGGTTGGCAGTAACCTTTTGTTCCTTAATCCCTCCATACTTATAACGAACAAAATGTATTGATTTAATTTCAAAATCTCCAATTGTTGGAACATCCACAGCCTTTGAGGGAACAAAGTTTCAGATTTCCACCATTCTTTATGAAAAGGTGTTTCCTCATTTTGCTACTGAATTGTATTTTAAGAATATATCTCCTTGTTCTAGATTGTCACACTAGAATAAACAGAGGGTAAGTTATCCTCCCACAAGCAATAAATATTCCTCTATATCTACTCTGTCAAACTCTTCCAACTTTTTAAGGCCCTTGATCAGATCCCCTCTCAATTTTTTCAATCATCTGACTTATCCAACACGAGATCTCTAAGAAAATAATTATGTCAGTTATTTACTGTTAGAATGTCCCAAAGTTCTTCAGATAGTGTATTATTGTAAAATACAATTACTCATAATCTACAAACAAAACAGCTATGTTGCCTATAGCAAAGCATCACAAATAACAATAAGGTGAATGGCCATTCCATTTGTTCATGGTGGTGTTTAATGAGGGAGAAATATAGGTGAGGCAAAGAAAATGGAGCTCTCCTTCAAATCGTACTGTCAGGTCTTTAACATCCATATGAACTGCTGGAATGGACAGATGCAACCTTGGTTCAATATCACAAAGGATAGCATTGTAAACAATGCAGCACTCCCTCAGCACTGTACTAAAGTGTCAAGTTTGGATTATGAGCCTCTTTGCTATGCAGCTCAAACAAACAACTTTCAGATTGAGATTTGCTACCCTTTGTTAAGTTTATTTATTAGTGTCACAAGTAGGTTTACATTTACACTGCAATGAAGTGACTGTGAAGATCCCCTAGTCGCCACACTCTGGCACCTGTTCGGGTACACTAAGGGAGAATTTAACACTACCCAGCACATCTTCTGGAACGTGGAAGGAAACTGGAGCTCCCGGAGGAAACCCATGCAGACACGGGGAGAACATGCAGACTCCACCCAGACAGTGACCCAAGCCGGGAATTGAACCTGGGTCCCTGGAGTTGTGAGGCAGCAGTGCTAGTCACTGTGCCACCGTGCCCCCATTCCACTCATGACTATAAGCAAATAATTATTTATTTTGAGCAGTGGTTCTGGGATTCATTCTTGCAGTTTAAAAATGAACTCTATTTGACTATCTAAAATTTTGTTGTATCTCACTGTAAAAAAAATACAAAATGCCCCAAGCTGCAGTGTAGTATGTTCTCGGTAATTCTCATGACCATGTATTCCTAACTGATGCTGGCTATTGAAATAATCTGAATAGTACTTATTGTGTTGAATGCAATCTACTGTATTTGAAATTGCATTTCAGAAGTTATCCCTTTTTGCCTCGAAGTGCCAATTCTCTCAAGAACAATAAATTGCGATTTCCAATATCTTTAATTTAACCACATCATATTCTATTGAATAAGATTTCTGAAGCTGCTTTTCCTTAAATCAGGATTTTGAGAAAAATCCATTTACAGCCTGTGAACCGACATCACAGATCCACGCCTGAAATTCAGATATAATCATTGCTGTGATATTGTCCTGTCATATCCATGTTTTTACAACAGATTTGATGCTTGTCTTCGGATTTGTAAAGATGGAATTTCTAGCTCTATCCATTTTCAATCTCTATTGACAGGGAGGAGAATAAGTTGTTTGTGAGAAATTCAATTCTTGGGAATCCCTTTAAAGGACATTTATAATGCTTGCAAGAAGGCATTCAAAGGCATTCAAATAACTGTAACTATGAACAAAAATGGAATGTACCTTTATATCCAGCATTATAAAACACAAGCACAGTTCTACATGGCCATCTCAGAGTAATGGGGTGTAAATTAACGCTGCCCACCCCCTGGTGGTTTCATTGGTACTGGGTTGCTGTAAGATCAGGCAGGAAGATGTGGGGTAGAAATCCTGTCACCTGGTTCACTAATGTCCTTTCGGGAAGGAAATCTGCCGTTCTTACCTGGTCTTGCCTACATGTGGCTCCAGATCCACAGCAATGTGATTGGCTCTCAATTGTCCTCTGAACAAGGGTAATTAGGGATGGGCAATAAATGCTGGCCAGCCAGCGATGCCAGTGTCCCATGAATGAATGGGGTGGGGCTCAAACCCGAAGTTTCTGGCTCAAAAGCCGGGATGCTATGCGCTGTGCTTCAAACCTCCTCTTATGAAATAGTGATTACAAATTAAAAGCAGAGTTTATCTGCTGGACTAAGGGACAAGAGTTTGAAATATTATAAACATGCCGAGGCCTAATTATTTGTTCAAGGACAATAACATCCTGTAGCATAGAATGTGGCATGTCTGCTAACATAAAGCAGTTCTAAAAAACACAAAATGGCTTTTACATCACCTTGGCAAGGCATTAGTAAATTGTAAGATTCTACAATCTAACATTGGGTAAACTTAAGAATGATCCTCAACAACTTGTTCACTGAATCTTAGAGATTAGGTGTTGTAAGAAAGTAACCACTATCTTGACGACTCTCAGTATCCTCATAGAATCCCTATAGTGCAGAAGGAGGCCATTTAGCCCATCCATTCTGCACTGACTACAATCCCACCCGACCCCTATCCCCTAAACCCCATCTACTTACCTTGTTAGTCCCTGTAACACTAAGGGGCAATTTATCATGGTCAATCAACCTAACCTGCACATCTTTGGACTGTGGGAGGAAACCGGAGCCCCCGGAGGAAACCCACGCAGACACAGAGAGAATGTGCAAACTCCACACAGACAGTGACCCGAGGCCAGAATTGAACCCGATCCCTGGCGTTGTGAGGCAGCAGCACTAACCACTGTGCCACCGTGCTGCCCAATCCAGGTTGATTGAAAGATTTTGACAAAAAAAAACAAAGAATGTTGTCCAGGGTGTATTTGAACCTGGGGGCAGGGGAGGGAGGGGGGGGGGGGGGGGGCTGCCATTTGTTGAACAGGGGTGGACCCCTAAGATCAAACACCCTGTTGCTTCTTAATCCCCTGCATCCTTAAATCCAACCCATATCCCCTCACGATCCCTCCCTGCCCAAGACCCTGCACTCACCAGCTCCATGAATCTATTGGGCATTCTTCCTCTTCATTGCAGTGGCCATTAATGCACTCTTGGCACTGCCAGGACTGATGGAACTGCCAGCCAATCCCTCTAGAGGGCAGGGTTTCTTGCCAGTGAGGTGCAAAGTCCCACCTGGCCCATGTTAAGTCTGCCCACTGTGCAATATTGCTGTGGCACTAGCTGTACACCTCCCCTGTTTTATTCAGTCCATATAGTTTTCTGTATCTAAACCTGAAAACCAATCTCCCTACACTCTTCAGTGGAGAGGTATATTGTTAAGGAGAGATGCCAAGATCCTATAATATCCAGGTTGTTGTAATCTTGCTAAAACTTGTAAAAAGACTATCTGAAGGACAGGAATATTCTCTGGTAGTTCCTTTCCTTCAGGGAGAGTTAGATCAGTTCTTCAAACCCCATGTAAGTGTCTGTGGGTCCTGTTTTTCTCAACCTTCAGTGACTGTGATCATCCAAGGAGTATGACTGATCCAGAATAGTCTCAGAAAAGAGCTAGGATTATAATCCACTTCACTCTATCCTTTAATTTGATCCCCTTCTCCCTCTCTGGGACCTTGCAGGTTCCCTCACCTTTCTCCTTGGGCTCCATCCTGGTTTAGGCAGCAGTGATCACAACTCCTGGTGGCACAGTTGGCACTGGAGAACTGCTGGCCTCTTATTGTCTGGCAATACTCCGAGGCAGGACATCGAACCTCCACTCAGATTTATGAGGGGAACGCCTCTCACTGAAGCTGGGAATCCATTTGGGACTTAATCTCATCGGGCCTCCAGAAAATGGCCGCAGTGAGGCTGTTTTTCAGCCTTTGGACAGACCCACAGCCATGAACATTTAAATTCCACTCATGGAGTCTTAATGTTATTACAACACAGAGGAGGCCATTAAGCCTACTGAATGTGTGATTTCTATAGCATGGACATATCTAAGTTGGCTCCTAGACTGTTTGTTTTACTGATTTGCTTTATTCAACCTTTATTTAGCCAGGTGAGTCAATTGAGAAGAAAAACAGAAAATGCTGGAAAAACTCAACAGTGGGGGAAGTTCAGCTCTGAAGAAGAGTCATACAAACTCAAGATGTTAACTCTATTTCTCTCTCCACAGATGCTGCCTGAACTGCTGAGTTTTTCCAGCACTTACTGTTTTTATTTCTGATTTCCAGCTTCAGCAGTATTTTTCTCTTATTTTATGTGTCAGTTGAGAACCAATTCTCATTTACATTAACAGCCTGGCCAAGAGGCTAACATCACACACTGAATAGATGTTTCACAGACAAAATGACTGACTGTGAGAGACAGAAAGTGTAATGTACCCAACAGTTTCTTCAGTTCTACAGTTTGTTTTCTCTTCAATGCGCAGGTTTGGGCATAAACTGGATTATTTTGATGAAAATTGGATTAATGGTAGCATCATGTCAGTCAAAAGTTGTGGGTTCAAACTCCATTCAAGAGATTCAAGCTCATGGACTAGTTTGAGGCAATGCAATGCTGTTGAAGTTACTACATTTCGGATCAGACATTAGCCGATGCCCTTTCTTCCTTCTCAAGTGGACACAAAAGAAGAAGAAAAGCAAATAGATTCCACCTGATCGATATTTATCCCTCAACCAACAGTGCCAAAATAAATTATCTGGTCAATATTCCATTCCTCCCCAGTCCATCCCATGTTTTTGCTGCCAAAATTCACCACAACAGTGGCTACATTTCATTGGTTATAAAAAAAAACTTTTGCGAACTCATGAAATTAAAGTGGGCGACATGAATGTAAGCCTTCCTTTTTCTTTTCTTTCAAAATATTAATATGGAATTCAAGATCCTTGAGCTGAGTAGGTACCACAAACACACCACATTTTAAGTCGATAGTTCAGCCACTATCCCCATTTTCCCAAAACCACCCCACCCCAATCATCAAGAATGAGCTTCTCTCCAAGATACCTTTTCAGGTTAGCTTTGAGCTGATGGTGTGCCAGATCAGGGCTATTAGGATTCTCTGAGGTGCCTTTTCTTCCACCCATTGGAAGCTTGGCCACAAAATCCCACTGCTACCCTCTGCCAGTTACTGGTTCCATGGTCAGATTCCAACCCAGTATATTTACACAGAGCCATTTTATGAGTTATTCAAGTAAAGGCACTCTTAGGCTAACAATTTTACTGATAAAGTAAAAAGGTAAATCACCATAGTCCCAGATGAACATAGGCTGCTCTCCCTTTTGAGGGGAGAGTTGAGATGACTGGTGGTAATTTAACCTGAGGATTACCACAACTCAGATGAGGAGCAGGGTTGAAAACATGAGTAACCTCAACCGGTTCAGGAATTGAACTCACCCTGTTGGCATTGCTCTGAATCATGAACCAACTGTCCAGCCAACCGGCCTCCAGTTCTACTGAACACAAAAGTGGAAATACAACTCCAGAGTCAGATTGGATTAATCATGAATAACTCAGACGTGCGATGCACCTGGCAACCTCTAACCTAAAGTTCAAATCCGGGGCTACAATACAACTCTGGTTTCTTCCAGGATGTTTGCTCAGTACACTATCCTTACACAACATCTACTTTCATACATCAACTACATGTACACATCCTGTGACACAGCTTCAAAATCTCTATAGAATGGAAGCTAATAGGACAAAAGCATTACTCCAGTCTATATTATAGCTTTGAACTTGAAGACATTGTGCAGATGCAACATCCCACAGCTTTACAGAGGTGAAGGAATGCCCCAGCATATTTGGTTAGCAGGACACAGAGCCAAACCAGCAGGAGATGCAGTTTTGATGACTCCATGCTGTTCATTTTTCAGACTTAAGCCACACCACAGTTGTGGGAGACGATGTGGGCAGTGGAGGAACTCTTTCACAATGCACTGCTGGATTCCTTCCATTGACTGGTTCAGAGTAGTATCAATGGATGCTAGGCAATCAGAAGGTATGCTTGGCATACTCATTACAATTGGTAAGTAGTCAGGGAAGAATGCATCGAGGGCAGGGTGGGGAAAAAATTAAAGGGCTCAAACTTTTACAAAAAGTACAACAAAAATAAGTTTCACTCTCTTTTTAGTTTTAATGCCGAATTCATTGTAGATAAAACAAAAATAAAACTGAGCTTTATCAAGTACAATACAAGCAACGGTTCAGTTATAGAATGGCAAACTACAAATAAAATAGCATTTTATGAAAATTAAATACAGGATAATTGGTTAAATGTATGTGATGGATTCATTTGCAACTAAGATATAATACAAGGTCATACTTTACACAGTACTCATTATCACGCAATCATTAGTTCTTGATATAAAAAACAAAGCTTGTAGTAAAATGTTCATCATCATTGTGATCCATTGTGTGTTCCCTTACCTGTCTCTTATTCCTTCTTTTCCAAGTTGGAGTAGAGGCGCAGATACGAGAGGATGCTCGCTGAGAAACAGCAACTCAAAGCAGCTAATTCATGAAGTGCGAAAGCCTGTTAATAAAAAACAAAAATCTATTAGCATTTCATTAGTAAATGGCATTTTGTTTTGGTTGCAGATTTTAATGATTTGAAAAACTGATAATGTGATGCCTTGCAAAACATGATGTATAAAAAGTTATCTCACGGAAGAAGGTTACAGAATGCATTCACTATATTTGAGATAGAAACCTGATTGTAATGAGCCTCCCGCAAGCAACTGGGGGGAAGAAAAATCAGATAGCTGTGTGCTTGCACTCACCTACAGTGCATGCAGTGTTGTAACCATAGCAACTCACACCGAGTAACTGCCCCTGAGCTTTCTGTGGCATCAGTACCACAGACTAAGCACTCTTGTGCTGTACAGCTCAAACAATGTCACACTCAGACACTCTTATACTTAATCTCAGCATCTCCTGTCAGTAATAGCAACTATGGCAAGATTTCACATGTAGACTGTTCTCTACAGAGGTAAAGAAAAGAGCATGGTATTGAATAATGTTCCACACAAGGAACTAAGTTCACTTTAACTTTAAAACAAAACTGGAAAGCTCATGTTGGGCAGAATCTTCAGCTCTCACTGATGGTGAGTTGGAAGTGAGACAGGGTCCTCATAAAGGGAATCAGTGCCTGACAAAAGGACTGGACATTGGGAAGGAATTGTTAAACCCGTCCTTTGCTTTTGACACCCGCTTCTCTCTCTCCCCATTACCCCCACCCAGTGAAACTGCCCTTCCCGGTTGGCTGGACGGTTGGTTCATGATTACTACCTGTCACCTGAATCCTCCATGGTTCTGGGACTCTAAGGGTGGCCCCTAAAGGAAGCAGCCACAGTCTCCTCAGTGGTGTTACTGAGCACAAGAACTGCCGGTTTCAGTGTCAGGATCGAAGGGGTAAGCCCGCCACTAGTCTTACCGCTGTCTGATTGGCATATGGTTCAGTGGCAGCTTTCCTGAAATCAGGCAGTGTTACTCTCTTGCTGGCGCTCCAGCTGCCAAATGAGTCCCCACAACAAGATTTGGCCCATTGTATATAACGGACATCGCAGCTTCTCTGTTAGATCAGTGAGTTCATACATTCAGCATGTTACTGATCAGTACAGGTGATGAAGATCTCCAGGATAGATATCTAGGCTGAGATAGCTGCATTCTGCTCGATGGAGGGAAGGTGCAAACATTGGCTTCAGGGGTCCTGGTCGAGGGAAGTGTAGATAATTGAAACAAAACCAAACAGAAAGTTAATGAATCCAATGTTTATATCTATTTCATTTATAAGGACAGCAGCCCTCTTCAGTGTCTGTCATAGTGAGAAACTTTATTGAACTGATCTTAAGATGTCTGCTGACAGAGACTGCCTCATGATATAAGTCATCTGACTACAGAAAACCTTGTGTTACATGTAGACTGATTGCATTTTAAAACCCAAACAACCGCTTTTCAAACCAAACAAAAGATACAAACAACCCATTTTCCTAGCGAATAAAAGACACGATCCTGTGTGACTGTGTGTTACCCAAGTTACCCTCTATACACCCACTGTTCTTGGGCAGTAACAATAGTTTGTTGTATTGGTAAGTCTTGGCATATGCATTGAAATCATGCAGGTCTCTTAATAGTACACATGCACATTGCCATTGGCAGTTAATCTGAATGATGTTCCTTGTCCAGAGAGTGTCCTCCCATGGCACTTGTAGCTGTAGTTGCCCCATTCCTATTGTTTGGGAACCCAAGGGCCTCTGTGATTGATGGTAGTTCTGTACTCAGTACAGCTGGTGAGATCCCTTCTTCCTGACCAGGCTATTTCTGTGAAGAAACAGTTTCGCTAGTTGGTTGCATATGCCTGCAGTTGTGCTGGTAGATTTGATTGTTCACTTCCGCTGCATAAGAATGAGGTGACAATTTTTCTGGACCTCTCCAAGTTTCCTCATGGGTTGACTCCTGTTGAGACCATTGAAGGTTTGCACACTGGCTGGCTTCAGTTTATCTGGGGTTTTCACATGTCTGTACTCAGCTTGAATCCTGCACTTCAAATCTTCTAGTTCAAATCTAATGTGAAAATCTTCTTGCAGAGCTGCTTCATTTACCTTCAGCTCGTGCATTTCATGGTCAACAACCCTCTTGTGGTTGAATTGAAAATTGTCTCTCTGGTTTTTTCCATCTCTCTCGCTCTGCCATGAATTGTTGCCTACTCTGTTTTTTTCTGTCACCCTCTCTCTGTGGTCTTTTGTTGCCCTCTCTCTGTTGGCATATTCAAGATTCGCAAGGTTCGCAAGCCAAGGTTCAGACTTGCTTCAGCTGCTGAGTAACTGAGTAACTTGGTGCCAAGATGAGTGGCTGTGGCGTCCCATCTATGATCTTGAACTCTAGGTCTTCCTTCTTGTCATTCCATTAGGCTCTCAAACGAAGTTGTCCTCTGGGTTTGAGTGTCATGCCATCATCTAACCTCAATCTCAGTTTTGCTTGTTTTATTTCCAGACTGGTGTGTTGTGCCACTTCTGTGAAAGTCATGACGTTGAATAAGACACCAGTATCTATCTGACAATTCTTGTTGATTTGATATTCTCCCTCTCCGGTCTTTATTGTACCAGTCACAAACCATTCATTGCTTATAGACTTGACGGCCCCAACCTGTTTATCATGTCTAGTTCTTCATCAGACTCTTGTGCTGATGTTTCTCCAATGGCCATCTGTATAGGATTATTTTACTTTCTTCTCACTTGTGTGTACAATGATTTTGCCTCTTGCAGTTAAAACACTGCTTTCCCTGTGCTTGACAACTCTCCTTTTCTTTTGAATGCTGTCCACCGAAGAATCTGCATCCTGCTTTTTGTCTGCGATTGCTTCTGGACCGATTCTCAACATAATGTAACTCCTGGGCCTGAGATTCACATACGACATGTACATACGTGGGCCAGAACAAAAGCAGCTGTGTTTCCTGCTTCTGCCCAAAATCAATTAAAGATCACGGTATTACACTGGCTGGCCACTTAAGTGGCGGCCAGAGTGAATTATATCTGCATTGAATCCATGGGATAAGTGAGGGTGGGCAAGCAGCGGGTGCCGGGTCCAATGGCGGCCCAACGCCAGTTTAAAGGTGGCTCCTAGAGGCTGTTGAAGACAATGAAGGAGCAAGAGGGACCTAATGGCAACAGCAAGAAGGCACAATGGGTGGAAGTGAAGCTCAGTTAGGCATCATGCCCCCCCATTTCTCTGATGTGTGTCTGCGAGCCCTTGTGACACCCAGGAGGCACATCCTTATTCTAAAGGATGAAAGGAAGAGGCTACCCCACCTCACCAAAAAGGCCTGAGCAAGGTGACCAGAGGGAACGGCCAGCAAATTGTGGCCAAAAGTGTTCATACGTAACATTCGCTAGTGTTCATTCAAGGCTTTCAAAATCTGTCATCTGCTTACTTTGTTTTTAATCAGTTAGTTTTAGGATAGCATACAATTTGTAGCAGTCTAACCCCTGCAATGTTAGGAGTGTGGTTACTCTTCTAGGTTCAAGCTTGCCAATTAAGTCTGTTGTAATCACATAGGTTTGCCAATGCAAGTGGAAAAACTATCAATTCCACATATCACCCTCCAATGTTGCTACAGATGGTATTTGGAAAACTTACTGCAGCCATTTTACTCACTCAATAGGGGCGATTTTACCAGCTTGCCCTGTCCATTGATGGGCAGAGCGAGCTGGTAAAATCATGCAAGAGCTGAGAAATCAGCTTCGCGCCCAATTTCTCACCCCTCGTGATCTTACCGGCACCGGAAATCCTGCACATTCAGCCTCTCAACCATTTCCAGTGAGAGGCAAATAACTTATTTAAATTTATTTAAAATGTGTTTTACATAGAATCCCTACAGTGCAGAAAGAGGCCATTCGGCCCATCGAGTCTGCACCGATCACAATCCCACCCAGGCCCTACCCCCATATCCCTACACATTTACCCGCTAATCCCTCTAACCTATACATCTCAGAACACTAAGGGGCAATTTTAGCATGGCCAATCAACCTAACCGCACATCTTTGGACTGTGGGAGGAAACCGGAGCACCCGGAGGAAACCCACGCAGACACGAGGAGAATGTGCAAACTCCACACAGACAGTGACCCAAGCCGGGAATTGAACCCAGGTCGCTGGAGCTGTGAAGCAGCAGTGCTAACCACTGTGCAACCGTGTCGCCCCTGCTACCGTGCCGCCCCTGCTACCGTGCCGCCCCATAGATTTAATGAACCTGGTACACAATTGCTGGGGTCACTTTGTGACCTCACCAGGAGAGGTTCTCTCTGGTGTGGCTTCACAAGTAGAACCAGAGGCCACTGAGAAACCCCCAGGAGGTCAAAGGCAAGGGAGGGATGCCCTTTGGGGAGTGGCAGGCCGGGTCTACAGAGATGTGGCCTGAATGTGGGCAGGGCCCCAAAAAGGCGGGGTCAGGATGGGACGGGCCGATCGGGTAGGAAGGGAGGGGACCCACTGCCACTCTGCATTGCGATTGTGGAGGGGGAGGGAAAGGGCCCACTGTCGCTCTGCATCATGATTGGTGGGGGAGAGGGGGCAGAGGTAATAGGTCTGGGTGGCAGAGGAGGGTGGGTGACATTTTCTGGCTGTGTGGGGGTTGTGATTGGCCTCAGGACCCGCGATAGCTGGGGCGGGGGATTGGGTCGAGGCCAGCTGCAGCTCTCTGTGAGATCTGTCAGCCCTCTGCTGGTTACAATTGCGCAGTTGCAGCCACAGAGATCCGCACATGCACAATTGCTCCCTCTGCTGCTACAGCAGGCTGGCTGGTTATTTAAGCACCGCCCACTCCATCTCATGTCCTAACTCATTTTTTACTTGTCTAAGTTCATAAATTGTGATTTTGGACTCACCCAAAAATTGAATCTGAAACTCTCCCATTTTCATGATAGCTCAGCACTTAGAATTTTTCTCATAAAATTCTGCTCAGTATATTTTCCTTGCAGTCTTTGCCTGCTTTTCTTTTGTCCTTTTGAGTTTGCCTTTTCTTTGTCCTTCTGCTGTAGTTTTCTGCAGATCAGATTTTTTCTGTCTGCCTTTCTTAACCTTGTCTTTTCTGTACGCCAGTATTTTATTTGTAGCCATTGTGTGTTTTTTCTGAGTCTTTGTTGCATCAGCGTTTGGGAAAATTTAAGCTTTCCTGTGTGTTTTGGCTCACAGTAGCTTCTCTGCATCATTTATAGCGTTCAAAAATCTAATTTTACCCCACTTCTGACACCATGGCTAGGATTTTTCAGCCCTTCCTGCTGGCGGGATCTCTTGGGATTCCCTCGTGACACGGACATTTAGAAACACATTTCCAGTCCTACTGGCGATCAAAAGCGAGCTACCTCCACCACCAGAAAACCCACAGCGGTGGGTGGGGGGGGGGGGGGGGGCGGGGAGTGGGGGGCTGGTGGTGGTGGGGGCAGAAAATACTGGCCCATGTTTCATGTACAAGGACAACAGTCTCCTTCAGAGCCTGTCTCAGTGCAAGACTTTATTGAACTGATCATAATATGTCTGCCTCACCTGACTATGGAAAGCCATATGCGACATGTAGACAGATTGCATTTCGAAACCTGAACAATCCCTTCTGGAAAGAAAAGTCTCACAATTCTTTCTGATGATGTCACAGATAATCAACGTGGTCACTTCCAATTTCACTAGTGGGTGAAACATCATACTCAACACCTGCTGAGACAGCTTAGAGAAGAAACATTTCCCTCTTTCCCTGTTTTGCCATGGATACAGCAAAAACCTGATCATTGAAAAAGGATGAAATATTTTACAAATATTCTATGTGGGTAGAAGTGAACCTGCAAATAGTGACATAGCACGGATTCTCCGAACTCTTTCGTTCCCGCCCCGTTACCAGCTGGAATGGGGAATTTGGTTCTCAGCCAAAGGTCCACTCACTGCAGCGGCACCAGAGAATCTCAGCCGCGAATGAGGTTGGAGGTTTCCAGCGATTGTCACATGGACCCTATCCACTCCCTTACAAAACACAGGTTATCCTGCCTTTTATAGTATGATTATGTGCAGAGGACATTTGTTTTTTTAATTGGTAGTTAGCAACAGAAACAATATCATGCAAGGCAATCATTTGTAAATGAATATAGAATACACTGAAGGAATGATCGTCCCAGATGAGTAGAAATGTGATTATGGCTTAACTTTTCTGATTGGTTTTAGAAATAATTAAAGTAGTATCAGCTAAGTGCCATTGTCGAAAGAAAAAGGCAATCAGAAAATCCAGGCTCCTAAGACATCAACTTGGACCCCCAAAGGTTTACAGATCCCATTTAAAATCTGTAATGTAGTTTGAAGTTTTATTTAATCTCAAGATAAATGATCAGTGCATGCATTAAGAATAGAAAATCAGGAGGATTGATAGCTCGGTGAAACAGTGACACATTATCACATCAATGCAGAAAGAGAATATATCACTTCACTATTTAGTCAATAAGGAGAGAAATCAATTAATTACTGGGAATATAAGTAACGATTCCATTTGTTCATTTTAAGCTAATAATTTCAGAGAAAATAATGCCAGCTTCCTATTTAATGTTAAATAGCCAAAGATTTAATAACCCCACTTCATGCAATTACAAAGCATATATAGTCTCCTCAAAGCCAATTATTTTGAAAGATTCTAACCTCTCCTATGTTTGAATATTTTCTTTATTCAAATAATATCTTTCATGATGTTCTAAAGTAAAAATTCAGCATACTTATTACTATTCATGGGATGTGGGCATCGTTGGCTAGGCCCATCCCTAATTGCCCTTATGAAAGTGGTGGTGAGCTTCCTTCTTGTGGTGTAGGTACATCTACAGTGCTATTAGGAAGGGAGTTCCCGGATTTTGACCCAGAGACAGGGAAAGAATGGCGAGATAGTTCCAAGTCAAGGTGGTGTGTGGCTTGGTGGGGATTTGCTGCTGTCCCATGCGTCTGCAATGCTTGTCCTTCCAGGTGGTGAAGGTCCTGGGTTTGGAAGGTACTATCAAGGGAACTTTGGTGAGTTGCTGTTGTACATCTTGCATATGGTGCACACTGCTCCTGCAGTGCATCACTGGAGGAGGGAGTGAATGTTGAATGTGGTGGATCAATCAAGCAGAAAGCTTTCTCATAGATGGCGTCAAGCTTCTTGAGTGTTGGTGGACCTGCATTCATCAAGGCAAGTGGAGAATATTCCATAATATCCCTAACTTGTTCATAGTAGATGGTAGACAAGCTTTGGGGGATCATGAGGTGAGTTTTTTGCCTCAGAACTCCCAGTCTCTGATCTGCTCTTTTAGCCACGGTATTTATATGGCTGGTCCAGTTCAGTTTCTAGTCAACGGTAGCACCCTGGATGTCAATCGTGGGAGAATCAGCAATGGTAATGAATGTCAAGGGAAGATGATTTAATTCTCTCTTGTTGGAGATGGATATTGCCTGGCACTTGTGTTGCACATTTGTTCCTGGCCACTTATCAGGCCAAGCCTGAATATTGTCCAGGTCTTGCTGCATATGGACATGGAATGCTTCAATATCTGAGGAGTTGTGAATAATGCTGAACATTGCTGATGATTGCACAAACATTCCCACTTCTGATCTCTGATGGACGGAAGATCATTGATGAAACAATGTAGATGGCTTGGCCCAAGAAACTACCCTAAGGAACTCATGCAGCGAAGTGCTGGAACTGAGAGGACTGGCCTCCAACAAGCACAGTCCTCTTTATTTCTGCTAGATACACCTCCAGCCAGCGGAGAGCTTTCTACCTGATTCCCACTGGCTTCAGTTTCTTCTGTGGCTCTTTGATACCACACTTGGTCAAATGCTGCCTTGATGTCAAGGACCTCACCTTGTCAGTTCAGCTCTTCTGTCCATGCTTAGACCAAGGCTGTAATGAAGTCAGGAGCTGAGTGACCCTAGTGGAATCCAAAGCTGAGTATCAGTGAGCAGAGTATTGCTTGATTGGACTGTCAATGACACCTTCCATCACTTTGCTGATGATTGAAAGTAGATTGATGGGCGCTAATTAACCAGGTTGGATTTGTCCTGCTTTTTGTGAACAGAATCATCAATGGAGTGGTTTTAAAGTTACAAAGTAAGAGTCAATAACAATATTATTTTAATAATTTGGACAAAAATAAACTGCTACAACTGCATTCTGATTTTAGATCCATTATTAAAATAAATTTTTGATTCACTGTTTAGAACAATTGTGCCAAAATGTTATATAATGTCACATACATTATAATGTCAGATACGTAGATAATTGGAACACGTTCTGGGGAAGGTGGGACCTCTACAAACAGGACGGGGTGCACCTGAACCAGAGGGGCACCAATATCCTCGGAGGGAAATTTGCTACGGCTCTTCAGGGGGATTTAAACTAATTTGTCAGGGGAGTGGGAAAAGGAGTTGTAGTCCGGAAGTCAGTGTTGAGGGTGGTGAGATATTGGGGAAGGTATCAAGGTCAAGGGTGGGTACCGGTAGACAGGAAGATGGGTTGAAGTGTGTCTACTTCAATGCAAGGAGCATCCGGAACAAGGTGGATGAACTTGGGGCGTGGATTGCTACTTGGGACTACGATGTTGTGGCCATTACGGAGACGTGGGTAGAACAAGGACAGGAATGGTTGTTGGACGTTCCGGGGTATAGATGTTTCAGTAAGTGTAGGGAAGCTGGTAAAAGAGGTGGAGGAGTAGCATTGTTAATCAAGGATAGTTTAACGGCTGCGGAAAAGCACTTTGAGGGGGATATGCACACTGAGGTAATATGGGCTGCAGTTAGAAACAGGAAAGGAGTGGTCACGTTGCTAGGAGTTTACTATAGGCCCCCAAATAGTAATAGAAATGTGGAGGAAGAAATTGCTAAGCAGATTATGGATACGTGTGGGGGTCACAGGGTAGTTGTCATGGGGGACTTTAACTTTCCAAATATTGATTGGAACCTTTGTAGGTCGAATAGTTTGGATGGGGCACTTTTTGTGCAGTGTGTGCAGGAGGGTTTCCTGACACAATATGTGGATAGGCCGACAAGGGGTGAGGCCACATTGGATTTGGTACTGGGAAATGAACCGGGCCAAGTGTTAGATTTGGTTGTGGGAGAGAACTTTGGAGATAGTGACCACAATTCGGTGTCTTTTGTTATTGCAATGGAGAGGGATAGGGCCGGACGGCAGGGCGAGGCTTACAATTGGGGGAGAGGTAATTATGATGCGATTAGGCAAGAATTAGGGGGCATAAGATGGGAACAGAAACTGTCAGGGAAAGGCACTGATGAAAAGTGGAACTTTTTCAAGGAACAAATACTGGATGTCCTTGATAGGTATGTCCCTGTCAGGCAGGGAGGAAATGGCCGAGTGAGGGAACCGTGGTTCACAAAAGAGGTGGAATGTCTTGTGAAAAGGAAGAGGGAAGCTTATGTAGGGATGAGGAAACAAGGTTCGGATGGCTCGATTGAGGGTTACAAGTTAGCAAGGAATGAGCTGAAAAAGGGGCTGAGGAGAGCTAGGAGGGGACATGAGAAGTCCTTGGCGGGTCGGATCAAGGAAAACCCCAAGGCTTTTTACTCTTATGTGAGGAATAAAAGAATGACCAGGGTGAGGTTAGGGCCGGTCAAGGACAGTGGTGGGAACTTGTGTATGGAATCAGTAGAGATAGGCGAGGTGATGAATGAATACTTTTCTTCAGTGTTCACCAAGGAGAGGGGCCATGTTTTTGAGGAAGAGAAGGTGTTACAGGCTAATAGGCTGGAGGAAATAGATGTTCGGAGGGAGGATGTATTGGCAGTTTTGAATAAACTGAAGGTCGATAAGTCCCCTGGGCCTGATGAAATGTATCCTAGGATTCTTTGGGAGGCGAGGGATGAGATTGCAGAGCCTTTGGCTTTGATCTTTGGGTCCTCGCTGTCCACGGGGATGGTGCCAGAGGACTGGAGAGTGGTGAATGTTGTTCCTCTGTTTTAAGAAAGGGAATAGAAATGACCCTGGTAATTATAGACCGGTTAGTCTGACTTCGGTGGTTGGTAAATTGATGGAAAGGGTCCTTAGGGATGGGATTTACGACCATTTAGAAAGATGCGGATTAATCCGGGATAGTCAGCACGGATTTGTGAAGGGCAAATCGTGCCTCACAAATTTGATAGAATTTTTTGAGGAGGTAACTAGGTGTGTTGATGAAGGTAGGGCGGTTGATGTCATATACATGGATTTTAGTAAGGCGTTTGATAAGGTCCCCCATGGTCGGCTTATGATGAAAGTAAGGAGGTGTGGGATAGAGGGAAAGTTGGCCGATTGGATAGGTAACTGGCTATCTGATCGAAGACAGAGGGTGGTGGTGGATGGAAAATTTTCGGACTGGAGGCAGGTTGCTAGCGGAGTGCCGCAGGGATCGGTGCTTGGTCCTCTGCTCTTTGTGATTTTTATTAATGACTTAGAGGAGGGGGCTGAAGGGTGGATCAGTAAATTTGCTGATGACACCAAGATTGGTGGAGTAGTGGATGAGGTGGAGGGCTGTTGTAGGCTGCAAAGAGACATAGATAGGATGCAAAGCTGGGCTGAAAAATGGCAAATGGAGTTTAACCCTGATAAATGTGAGGTGATTCATTTTGGTAGGACTAATTTAAATGTGGGTTACAGGGTCAAAGGTAGGGTTCTGAAGACTGTGGAGGAACAGAGAGATCTTGGGGTCCATATCCACAGATCTCTAAAGGTTGCCACTCAAGTGGATAGAGCTGTGAAGAAGGCATATAGTGTGTTAGCTTTTATTAACAGGGGGTTGGAGTTTAAGAGCCGTGGGGTTATGCTGCAACTGTACAGGACCTTGGTGAGACCGCATTTGGAATATTGCGTGCAGTTCTGGTCACCTCACTATAAGAAGGATGTGGAAGCGCTGGAAAGAGTGCAGAGGAGATTTACCAGGATGCTGCCTGGTTTGGAGTGTCGGTCTTATGAGGAAAGGTTGAGGGAGCTGGGGCTGTTCTCTCTGGAGCGGAGGAGATTGAGGGGAGACTTAATAGAGTTGTATAAAATGATGAAGGGGATAGATCGAGTGAACGTTCAAAGACTATTTCCTCGGGTGGATGGAGCTATTACGAGGGGGCATAACTATAGGGTTCATGGTGGGAGATATAGGAAGGATATCAGAGGTAGGTTCTTCACGCAGAGAGTGGTTGGGGTGTGGAATGGACTGCCTGCAGTGATAGTGGAGTCAGACACTTTAGGAACATTTAAGCGGTTATTGGATAGGCACATGGAGCACACCAGGATGGTAGGGAGTGGGATAGCTTGATCTTGGTTTCAGATGAAGGTCGGCACAACATCGTGGGCCGAAGGGCATGTTCTGTGCTGTAATGTTCTATGTTCTATGTTCTATGTCACATAAATTACAAAGCATAACTTTGACCAAAAGTGGGGGAAAATTTTGAAATTGGACTCTTGAGGTCAGATTTTCCCATTGGAGGCAGGGATCGAGAGTTTGATTCCAGATCGCAAACCCATCTCCGATGTCAATGTTTTATGAAGCGTGATTTTCATAGGGTCAGGGTCTTAATGGCCAAAGAGCTGGTGCTGCCACCCAGTTCATGCCCAGTGTGTTTGGGGGATAACAGGGAAGCTGGCCATGCTCAGGCTCAAATCAGTAGCCATTGCTGAGCCTGCAGTCTGTGTGTGTGGCCTTAAAAAAATGAAAGGATCTTCATCGTCATCTTCACCAGATTGCAACTGGTCAGCTTCAACAATCTCCTGATAGCCACCTGCCCCATGGAAATCCTGGGAAGTCAGAAGGTGAGCTCTTAGTGAGCTCCCTGAAGACCTTCACCTTCCCAATTAACAAGGCGAGCAACTTCACTTTGCTGCCAATCCGCTCTTTGTCCCCACCCTCAGAGAAATGAATACAAAGTTGGCGGACAAGCACCCGGGCTACTGGCTATTTATTTTGCTGTTCCACTTCTATTCCACTCCAATTGGGAACTGGAATATCTGACCCTTTAAATTTAACACATGTATTCTTATTTCACACCTCAGGCAAAACATAATAAGCTAAATCTGGACAGAAAAAAATTGAATATGTATTTGAAAGATTATGGGCACAATTTCCCCAGCCCGCCATGCTGCTTGAGTAGGGCAGCAGGCCTGGAGACACCAGTGGGGTCCTATGGCAGGACTCACAACCAGCGTCCAGCCAATGGCGAGTCTCCCAGGCAATGTTTTTTTTACATAATCAGCACATGCTGGAAATCAGTGTGAGGTTGATTACCATATGAAATTAACATTTCCATATAATTAACAAGCCTGGGACAGGATTCTCCAGGTCAGTAAAGTCTCCACCCCCCTGCCAGGTAAGGTTCCCACCAGCGGGAGTTAAAGCTGGTCCCCATCAATGGGGACCAGGCGTGATCACCCTGCTGGTGGAGACGGAGGCCACTGGGGCCCCCCCGGGAGGTCAGGGACAGGAGCGTGCCCCTTGGGCAGTGCCAACCTGACTGTCAGCCTGGCACTCTGGCACTGCCACTACACCCTGACACAGCCCAGTGGGGTGGAGCCAGAGGGTGCGAGGCCAACTGAGGCCAGTGCTGATCGGTGATGGAGGGACCCGCTGTACACTCGGCATTAGGGATCAGCAGGAGTGGGAGGGAGGAGGACAATCAGGCCTACACATGGACGGAAGGGATTGGGGCTGCATATGGAGAGGGTTGATCGGGGTTGCACATTGGGGGGCTGGTGATTGGAGCTGACCCAGGGTGGGGGGTGGAGGGTGGGGTCCAGGTGGCCGGTAATCAACGAGGTGGACTCAGGTGTGGCGGGGGGGGTTGGGAAGCAATCGTGAGTGACTGGGAGGCCGGAAATGGAGGGGGGTGTCATGCACATGTGCCGATCTCCAACTAACAGACCAGTGCATGTGCATTGCTGCTGGCCTCTGAGGTGGGTTCAGGCTCGACCCCCGGCTTACCGGTGTGGAATCCCCCTGCAGCACTCTGTGATGCACAGAGAGCCAGAGATTCATTCAATTAAGTACCCCCAAAAAACAGGTTGGAAAAAGTTCTGTTTTCCCGTCCGCTGTGGACTTCGGGTTTTTTTTGGGAGAATTGCCCCCACCTCATTCAATTTAATTTGACATAGTTACAATACCAGCAAAAGATATATGACAAAAACAAATTGATCTCATTGCCAATGTCTTCTTTTTGGCTACAATACTTATCCTAGAGTATCAATGCAGTGCAGGAGAGAAAGAAATGGATGCGCCGTATTCTTGTCTGCTTAAAACATATGACATTCTGCCTAAAGGACCTACGTTGCAGAATGTTAAAAGTAACAGAATCTTAGCAACAGTGATCAGAATGATAAATTCTAATTGAGTTTAAGAGTGATTTCATCAAGTTTGAAACTAGGACTAGAATGCCAAACTGCATTGGTACAGGTTAAGAATTGACTACGATAGGTTAGGAAACTATATTTAAATATGTAATGGTAGATGTATAATGGAAAATATTTAAAGGGATAATACATAATTTGTACTGATTATATATTCACAGGTGGAATAAAAAGGAATTCAGGAAAAATGATCCAATCGTGGTGAACAAGAGAAGTTAAACGTTGTCCTAGATTAATGTGCCTTGGTTGTAATGTTTATTATGTTATCAATAAGGCTAATTTAATTGGTTCTAATGTCATCAAAAGCCAAAGGTGTTGACCACTAGCATTCTGGAAGTATTAAAAAGCCTCATCATGATATTAAAAAATCCAAGAGTTACAAAATGCAGTGATAACTTGCTCTCATTCATTTACACAGCTCCATTTTAAGGATGAGTACAAACCATTGATTTATTTACCTTTGAATTTGTATCTGCTCAAGTCAGAAGAGATAAACAGCCATTGAGAACCCGACTGTGGCCAACCATACCTATCATTGATAACAAATTACCCTGTGAGCGTGCTGAACATCAATTTGATGTCCATGTTCATGGATTACTTCCATTTTAGCATAAGAAGACACAACAGTGGATGATCACGTCATTCTGAGAGCAAAATCTTGAAGGTCTGAAACACAATTACATTTTTCAGCCCATCTTTGTTCAGGTTTGCTCAAACCAATTGTCACTCTGGATTATAAACATGAACAGGATTCAATGGTTCACAAACGTCTTTGGGCTGGACCCACCAATAAATTCTCATACTCTAAGTAAGACCCCAGCTAATGACACAGGTAATGATAGTGCCAACAATAACTCAATTTTGCAACATCCTTTTTGTGACGATACTTTAAGAAATTTATTTTACCTATGTTTCTCTGCAGGTTTGTCAAACAGGTCTTGGTGTTTCTATGAGCAGTGACTTCTAATGGACAACATGTTGATTTTAATCTGGGCTAATGCAGTGTCCTGGAGTTTTTAATGATCCATTGGGATTGCTGACTGGGGCTTGATTTGGGGATGATTGACAGGTCAGGTGGGGGACAGTTTTTTTCCCACAGAAAAGTCCAAGGTTTTAGTTTAGTTGCTAGCTAGAAGTTGTTGGAGGCAGGCAGTGTCTCTGTCTCCCTCTCTCTCTCCAGAGGTATGCTGAAAGTTCCAGGGCTGGGAAGCCTCAGAATTTTAATCCCACATTCCAAACGACCAATTCACAGCAGATGTTAAAAAGCTGCAAAATCCAGCATCATGTTTTTATGTCAAGTCGAGGAAGGGGTATATGTTTATGTGGTGTTGTTTGACTTGGAACATCCTCGATAGCTAGCCATTAAGGTTTATACTGTATCATGCTTTAAAATTGTAATTAGTAGAGGTTATGCTAAATCTTTTTATTATAGTTTAAACTTTGTTTGATTCGTGGGTCACCAGAATCCCATCTGGAGTGAAACCATAGAATCCATAAAACCATAGAAACCCGACAGTGCAGAAGGAGACCACTCGGCCCATCAAGTCTCACCGACCACAATCCCATCCAGATCCCTATTCTCATGACCCCACACATTTACCCTGCTGATCCCCCTGACACTAGGGTCAATTGAGCATGGCCAATCAACCTAACCTGCACATCTTTAGACTGTAGGAGGAAACTGGAGCACCCAGAGGAAACCCACGCAGACACGGGGAGAATGTGCAAACTCCACACAGACAGTGAAGTAAAAAGTAAAGTTTATTTATTAGTCACAAGTAAGGCTTACTTTAACACTGCAATGAAGTTACTGTGAAGTACCCCTAGTCACCACACTCCGGCACCTATTTGGGTCAATGCACCTAACCAGCATGTCTTTCAGACTGTGGTAGGAAACCAGAGCACCCGGAGGAAACCCATGCAGACACCAGGAAAAAGTGCAAACACTACACAGTGACCCAAGCCGGGAATTGAACCCAGGACACTGGCACTGTGAGGAAGCAGTGCTAACCACTGTGCCGCCATGCTGCCCAGCCGAGGCCGGAATTGAACCCAGGTCCCTGGCGCTGAGAGCAGCAATGCTCACCACTGTGTCATCGTGCCGCCCAAACATCTTATGTTCACCTGTGCCAAAATCAAAGTGCAAAACTAGGCTGAATTCATAAAACAACTTGGAATTTCTGGTCTGGATCTCAACATAGAAAAGTATTCCAAGACATTTCACAAAATTAGGAGGATAAACATGCACAGAGAGCAGAGAAAGATTTGATTTGATTTATTATTGTCACATATATTAGCATACAGTGAAAAGTATTGTTTCTTGCGCGCTATACAGACAAGCATATCGTTCATAGAGAAGGAAATGAGAGAGTGCAGAATGTAGTGTAACAGTCATAGCTAGGATGTAGAGAGAGATCAACTTAATGTAAGGTAAGTCCATTCAAAAGTCTGATGGCAGCAGGGAAGAAGCTGTTCTTGAGTCAGTTGGTCCGTGACCTCAGACTTTTGTATCTTTTTCCCAATGGAAGAAGGTGGAAGAGAAAATGTCCAAGGTGTGTGGTGTCCTTAATTATAATGGACAAGCCCAAAGAATAATAAAACGGATAGGTTTTCTGAAAACATTTAAAAATAGAGAGAAGAAGTAAGGTGAAAGAGTTTAGGCTGGATTTAAGGTAAAAATCAGGAGAGTTATAAATAGGGGACCATCAATTCACTCATTTTATGCTATCATATAAAGTCAAAATTACTCTCCATTAATCTGCAAATTGATCCTGGAATAGTAGAATCTACTGATGACCATGAAACCGTTGTCGATTGTCGGAAAAACCCATCTGGTTCACTAATGTCCTTTAGGGAAGGAAATCTGTCATCCTTACCTGGTCTGGCCTACTTGTGACTCCAGAGCCACAGTAACGTGGTTGATTTTCAACTGCCCTCTGAACAAGGACAACTAGGGATGGACACTAAATGCTGGTCAGCCAGCGACGCCATGTCCCATGAACAAATTTTTTAAAAGTCAGTGGGAACAAGGGCATTGGAGACAGAACTGAGGAAGATATTGGTCAAGGTGAACAGCAGAGACTGTGGCCGGAATTTTACCGGGGGAAGGCGCGGCTCAGAGAATGGCATTCTCTGTTGGCCTCAGGCGGGATTGTACGAAACTCAGGCGGACATGCTGGTAAAATTCCCCCCTGTGTCATGGTAACTCACAGATACAGAAAGGAGGATTGTGAATTAGAAAATGTGTTTGTGGAAAAGCTACGCGGAAGATTTTCCAAGGCAGAGCATGAAGGTTTAAAAGTAATCAGCATGACTGGGATGAGGGGAATAAAATAAAGGCCCAAGGCCTTAGAAATGGTCAAGCCAAACCAAATGGAAAAAAATTTGAAAAGGTTGTTCTCGAAGTGAATGGGAAAATTAACATGAAGAATGGCAAGTGCATGGGAGTGCAAGGTCGGGGTGCAAGGGTATCAAGAAGGAGACTGCAGTGGAGGCAGAGGCACTAAAGGTAGAATAAGGGAAGAGAAAAGAAGATCAGCAAGAAGGTCACCATGGAATTCACTGGTGTAGGAAAGGTGGGAACTTTTAACAAAATACCAAAGTGGACGAAGAGGATAACATTTGCAAGAGAACGAAAAATGCCTGTGGATTAGAGAGAGAGCTGTGTAGATGGGACTGGGAACAAGACCCACGGTGCTAACAGTATGGACAGCTGTGGTAAGGGCAAATGATCTCATGATTCAGGTTTCTGTCATGCTGTAATTGTAAACAATCTTATCCGCAATGAGGCCATCCACAGCTAGAGTTTTGTTCGCAATTTAACTGCCACTATACTAGGGAAGCCTGAAAGGACGGCAGGAAAGGAGAAGTAGAGAAGGGTTAACCCCAGGAAATTAATCAAAAAGATCGCCTGGAAGGGTTAAACTATATTGTAGCAAGTCTGCACAATATGTCTGTCTCTCCTCTTCCTGAGTCTCTGATTTCTATTTATTTTCTCTTTCTCTTCCCTCCATCACTGTTTTTTTACATTCTCCACTTTTGTGTCATTCTAACCTCATCTTAATATCCCGCTTCTTCACATGATCTGATCTTTTCACTTTTCATTTTGTCTTTCTGTTCCTTCTTCTGTCCTGCAATCTTTTTCTGTTCAACTGCTTGCTACAGTATTGAAACTGGCATGTGGCCAGACTGCAAGGAATAGCATTGGGAACATAAAGGTTCCTGACAGGTCTCTCAATCAACATAGAGAGTGGGACTCTAAAAGGTGGCAGGGGAGCTGGCTGATGACATTAAAAATGACAAGCTGACTTCTGCTAAATGTTACTATGGACTTTCTTGCTCTGTCCTGAATGGTGATTGCATTCATGTACAAAAGAAAAGCCAGGAATAAGAAAGTCACCTGGGCCATTAAAGTTCATCTCTCGTGTATATTAACTTGCCTATTATGGCATCTCATTGCATTTTAAATAACCTCAATATATTTCCTCTATTACCCTGCTTGGTAGATTATTCCAAAGGCTTATTACTTTTCTGAATAGACATTTTTTCCCCCTGATAGCATTTCTAAATTGACTTTTTCGTAATTTCTATGTTCAATGTTTCTCCCTGAACCAACAACAGCAAAAGTGGACTCATTTATCTCATTTCCTTGATGTGCTTTCCTACTGTATGAAAAATTGCTGCCGCATTTCAATGAAATTCATGGGATGTTTACAAATTTTAATTTCTTATATTTCACAAGGTGGTTCCTCCTTAATTAGACTTGGGGGACTTCTTTTTCAGAAATAATCCCTTTTACATCAAGTCTGGTTCAGCAAGAATCATTTGATTATTTTCCACCAGGTTTAAAGAGCATTGTTTGAATAAAGCTAAATGTTCATTTTGGAGACATGAAATGGAAATTTTACAGCTGGAATCCATTCACAAATGCAATTTTTCAATTAATCAAGTTAAGCTAATCCATTAATAATAAAATTTCAACAAATTTCTAATGGAAAATATTAAAAATAAATGAAATCCTTTGAGACAGCAGTTATTGGATAGGTTAATCATATTGTTAATAATATTATGTAATTACTTTCATAATTCATGATTTTCAGCAGTTCCTTTGCAGCATCAACATTGGTATGAGGAATAAAAAGGTAAGGGATTAATGATTGTTTAGTAAAGTGTGGTGGATACATGAGCTGGTAAAGTATACACCCAAATAAATAGATGACTCTGTCTCAAAGACCCATAAGTTATTATAATTCTTGTTTATAATCTATAGTTTAAATAACTACAGCACCAAACACGTAGAAATAAAGCAGAGGATTCATTTTGTTCGCCTGAACTTGGACCTGAATCAGAACTCAGAATAACAAAGATGTTTATCTGAATACTGAGTCATCTGCCCCAAAGGCAATGTCTAACTCAGTCATACAGAGCAGAAGGCACCAAGTTACAAGCTCGGCACTGTGCTGAGTTAATTGAGCTCAGATAGGATGGCAATTGGCATTGTACCTCAAAGCTCCAGAACGATCCTTAATGTGGATGTTGAATGAGGAAAGAACTGGGCATAGAAGTGATGCCTGTTCTCCATTACCAAATGGTCTGCCAGAATGCAGATGGAAAGTTGATGCTTGAACAAGGACTGAGTAGCTGCTGGAACTTGTGGTACTCAGCCTAGATCGCTGAAGGGCAACCTAGTCTAGTGAATGGGTGGCATGAGTGGCCTCCTTCATCTCAGTGGGCCGCAAGATTGAAATCAGACTTGTTCACCACCCATGACCCCATGAATAAGATTAAATACATTTAATACATGCCAAATATTTCATGATGAGTTATAGGAAATACTTGCTCATTTATATATTAGTAGAACTAGCATCAATTTCAAATGGTACAAACAAAAGAGATTTAGCATTTTGGATGCAGAGGGAGTACAAATCTCTCACAGACAAAATTGAGGCATGTCCCTCACTTCACGTACTGTTGCATTACATTTGTATCACTTCAGTCACACTGGTAGGAAAAAAAACTGCATGGACAGAAATCAGCAGAATGTGGCTACCCTGCGCATGGGCAATGGTCAACAAAGCCACTCGTGGGCCGCACTCAGAACCCAGATGGGCTGGATGTGGCCCCCGCACCGTAGGTTGCCCAAACCTGGCCTAGATTGAGTTAGCTTGTTCAGAAATAGTGGGTGAAAAAATATTGTGAAGAGAAATAAAAGGGGGACAAAGTTACTATTTATAGAAGAAAGATTTTTATTGCCTCTGATATTTGAAATTGTTGAATATAATCAACTTAAGATTATGGTAACTCTCGTGCCAGCATGTAAGCTGTCAAATACAATTACAGCTAATCAAGTTTGGCCTTTGATGTGAAGAATTTGCACAAGTTGGATGATACTGTACTTTAATTAGATTATTTTATTGGACAAATATAGTCCTGCATTGCCTTGTTTCACCAGGGAAGCCACTGTGTACATTACAAATCACACAATGCAATATCAACTAGGTTACATTTATCAATGTATAATAAAAAGATGCCTTACTACACTGGCTTAAGTTATTTAGGAAGCCTCCCATCCTCTGGCAACTGTCAGTATAGGTTAAACATTGGTCAGGATAGAGATTTATGTTATGTATGGAAAAAGAGAAAGTGCATTCCATCAGTCAAATAAATTAATTGTGGTTAGAATGGATCTAGCCCAGGTAAACTTAAATCAAAGCTTAACAGGGAAACCTGGAACAATGGGCTGCTTTTAAAGAGGAGATAGTTTTGTGTACAGTTGAGGGACATTATCGTGAAGGGGAAAGGTGGGACTAACTGAGCCAGAGTTCCCTGGATCATGGAAGCATAAAGAATAAGGTGAAGCAAGAAATGGATGCAAATGGCAGAATTCAAGTTGATAATACAAGTGCGAACCAAGCTGAATATAGAAAGTTCAGAAGAGAAGTGAATAAAAACTAATAAGAGAAGCAAAGATAATGTATGAGAAGAAACTGAAAGTTAACAATCCCAACATCAGCTATAGGCCTATCAATAATAAAATGATGTTAAAAGAAGTGGCAGGACTGATATCAGACAAAATAGGGGATTTATACATGGAGGCAGAGGGCATGGCTGAGGTATGAGTACTTTGCATTTGTCTTTACCAAGGAATAAAATGTTGCCAGAGTCATTGTGAAAGAGAAGGTAGTTGATTCACTGGATGGTCTAAAATTGATAAGGAGAATGTATTAGGAATGTTGACTGTACTTAAAGTTTATAAGTCATCAGAACCGGATGACATGCAGTATTTCCTGTTGTCACCTGTAGCAGCAGCTCACCTAGTAAGGCCCAAATTTGGGCCAGCTTCCGAGTTGGGGTATGTACTCTGTGGGTGGCGCCCACTGCAGATGTGAACACAAGTTCAAATAAATCTGGAAAAATTACATCAAGTCCCCAAGGATAATCAGAGAAAAGCTGTATCAAGACTAACAAATTTCATCTGGCTGGGCCATACACTCTAGACGTTCCTCCAAAAATCATTTGCTTCTCTATCATTCATTCTTTCAGGTCACCTTAAAGTCCATCTCTGAGCAAGTTTTTGGTCATTCCTCCTCATCATTGCTCATAGAATGATACAGCAGAGGAAGATATTTGGCCCTGTACCAATTCTTTGAAAGAGCTATCCAATTTGTCCAAGTCCCCCACTCTCTTCCCATAGCCTGTACATTTTGTTCTTTTTGGCTCTTTATACTAATCCCTTTTCAAATGTACTATTTATTCAGCTTCCACCACATTTTGCAGCAGCACTTTCCAAATCAAAACTTGTACTAAAAGGAAACATGGAAAAAATTATGTCATCCCTAGTTCTTCTGCTAATACATTAATTCTGTGTCCTCTGGTTATTGACCATTTTGTTCCTGAAAACAGTTTCTTCTTGGTTATCAAATTTCTTCTAAACCTTCTCTGCTCTAAAGAGAACCAGTAAGAGTTTTAACAACTCCAGGTTAAAGTCCAACAGGTTTATTTGGTAGCAAACACCATTAGCTTTCGGAGAAGGAGCAGCGCTCCGAAAGCTAATGGTGTTTGCTACCAAATAAACCTGTTGGACTTTAACCTGGTGTTGTTAAAACTCTTACTGTGTTCACCCCAGTCCAACGCCAGCATCTCCACATAAAGAGAACCACCCAGCACTTATATTCTTTTCACATAAATTCAGTCCCTAATTTCTGGGATCTTTCCAATAAATCTCTTCTGCACTGAGGTCTTGGCATCCTGCTAAAAATTGCTGCCTAAAATTGAACACAATATGCCTGCTGAGGCCAAAGGTTCAGCATTACGTCTTTGCTGTTGGGTTCAATTGCTCTATTTATAAAGCCAAGGATCCCATCTGCTTTGCCAACTTCGATTGCCCCCAGGTATCTCTGTTCCTGCACCACTTTGAGTCCATATTGCCTCTGCTTATTCATTTCACATTTCTTTGCATAAAATTTCATCTCCTTTGTGTCTGCACATTTCACCAATCTACGTTACAAGTCTATTATTGTTCACATCAACAATGAATCGTGTCTTGTTAAAATGGCCACAAAGGACACTGGGTGTCATTAATAGATCTCCCCATGGGTTTCGTGGAATATGCGTTTCCCTATCTCAATGAAAGGTGAACAGCGGGAATTTAAAACCTGCATTCACAGCCTGGACCGTGGGTTATGTAGGTCCAGAGCACAAGCCTTGATTTGTTGAAAGCCACGGCCTCTTCTTTGTTTTAATAAAGCAGTGTTGTACTGGAGGACTGGCCTTGGTAAAGTTCTTATATGTCTCATCTACAGGCTTTGAAGTTATGCCTGTGTACTAAAGTCTATGTCTAAGTCGTTCATTGGGGCAGCACAGTGGCACAGTGGTTAGCACTGCTGCTTCACAGTAAGAAGTTTAACAACACCAGGTTAAAGTCCAACAGGTTTATTTGGTAGCAAAAGCCACACAAGCTTTCGAGGCTCTGAGCCCCTTCTTCAGGTGAGTGCCTTCTTCACAGTGCCAGGGACCCGGGTTCAACTCCCAGCTTGGGTCACCGTCTGTGCCGAGTCTGCACATTCTCCCTTTGTCTGCGTGGGTTCCTCCAGGTGCTCCAGTTTCCTTCCACAGTCCGAAAAACGTGTTGATTAGGTGAATTGGCCGTGCTAAATTCTCCCGCAGTATACCCGAACAGGCACTGGAGTGTGGCGACGAGGGGATTTTCACAGTAACTTCATTGTAGTGTTAATGTAAGCCTACTTGTGACAAATGAAGAAACTTTTTTTTTAACTTTATGTTATAGCAAATATAAAATGAATAAAGAGAGCAATGTTCCTATACCAACCCCTGGGAAACACAACTGATAACTTACCTCCTGTCTTAAAAAACACCATGCTCTCTGCTTTCTGTCCCTTAGCCAATTTCATATCAGTACTGCCTTTGTACCTTTAATCCCATGGGCTTTAATTTTGCTTACAATACTATTATGTGGTACTTTGTCAAGTGCTGTTGGCATTTGTATCTCCTTCTGTGATCCAGCATCCATTTTTCTTCTTAATGCTTCTGTAAAGCACCTTAGGACATTTTGATACATTAAACATCCTAAATAAATGCATGCTGCTATTATTCTAAGATCTCCTCTCCAGCCAATAACCAGCATAATCAAATTCAGCTCTTATTGGCTTTTCCTTTCTCCCCATATTACTGAACATGTTAACTCTTGCCGAGATATTGTTCTAAGAAAGTTTGCTGCTTATTCATTTCTCACCCAAGTCATTTATCATTTGTGAGAGTAGCCAACATCATCTAGCCATTCGCAATGGGTGGCTTTCCAGCCAAGCTTGGCTCTGACCTCCCTGACGTTCACACAGCACAACCCCCAACTGAGGTCGCCGGGTAGCAATCAATAACATCAATTTAACGGATTGGCGCCTCTTCAGCCTTTGAAAGCTTAGGTCAGTTGCAATGTTGGCTGAACTCAACAAGCTGAGTGCAGAGTGGGAATTGGAGCAGAGGCCTCCTGAGGTAAAATTTAATGCTGCACTGCTTATGTAGAAAAATATGCCACCCTTAATCATCAAAATCTGTTTCTATCATGCACATTTCAACCTTGCAGATGACTATCATTCTGCCACTATTGTGTTTAAATGACCACAACTTTCCTTCCTCCCAACTGTTTTTGCCACATTTCTTTGCCATTTATAAATCACCCAGTAACATCCCGCAATGGAAACCTTCCCCTTCTGTCCATGTGGTTTCTCTCTTCCCTGACTCATTCCCTTAAACTTCTCGTCCTCTTTCTTATCTCTCAACACCATGGCAGATTGATTTTTCTGAAAAATAGATATGTTTAAATTCAGTGATCCAGTGAGGCACTCCTCCTTATTGTCAATATTCACCCCTTCAGACTCTTGTTTTCTCTCTAAAACAAATGAACACTTTGAAAAAGTAAAGTGTGTCAACACATGCTATTGTGCCTGCATATCTTTGTTGCTTAGCACCTACACAAAATACTTTCTTAACAAATACCCTTGATAACACAGCATTGTCAAGGTGTTGCTATTCAGACCCTTTGACTAATAATGGCAGCAATTTCAACAGAAAAAATGTCTGAAAAAAAACTAATCAAGCATCATATTGAAGTAAAAGCAATGTTTCTGAATTGGCACTTCACATAGCTAACAAGCATTATGAAGCTTGAAACTATGGCGTATTGAAAGATTTATCCTAACACCATTGAATCAACATTCTTCACATATTTTCAGAAGGTCGCTGCAAGTTGTGACTTCCTATTCCAGTCACATCTTGCATGAGGCAGTCCTCAATCACCACGCTGTACCAATTTGCAGCAACACCATCACCGCTGACATTCTCAACGTGTTGTAACTTTATGTTCCAATCAGTTCTCTTCCGAAACACATTGCCTGTTTAATGCGTCAGTGTTGTGGGACTGTCTGTCATCTTTACGGCACAACAGGAGCGTTCTCTAAGTCAGAGGCCTTGCTTTGTGGCCGTGCATGAGGTGGAAGGATGTTCTATCATAACAAAATATGTGTATAATATTGTAGCATATTTAGCAGTAACACGTTTCAGCACAGGGTGATTAGAAGGCAAATCATTCCAATACCACTGCTACAACTAAATTCTAATCTGTCAGCTCAGTGGTGACGAAGCGGCCAAATGAATTCACTCCATTGCTGTCAGTTCAGGGCGACCACAGTTGCTTCATCATCTCCAACAAGTCTCTTGATATTGTTGATGCAGTGCTTCCCTAGCTTCTTGTTCCATTTATTTCTGTAGGGACATAAAATGTATTCTGGCTACTTTGATTCTTGAAACATGCTCAAACTCGTGCAAGCTCTTCCTTGGAACTTCTGTACACTCATTCTTTCTCATTTAAGCATTTTAAAAATTTATTCCTGGGATATTGGGGGGGTCTCTGGCTAGGCCAACATTTATTATTCACCCTGAATTGCCATTGAGAAGGTGGTGGTGAGCTGTCTTCTTAAACTGCTGCAATCCATAGGTGCATCCACAGTGCAGTTAGAGAGGACTTCCTGTTAGCTCCAGGATTTTGATCTTATTATTTTACAATAAGAATATCCAAAATGTCACTCTTAATTCTTTGACCCCTGAGTATTCCTCTTAACCAGCTCCTTTCTGCTGTTAATATCTTCCCATGTTAACTTCTCTCATGCTTCAGAATTCTGATCCATACAATTTGAGGATAACCATAATTTTTTTTATTCATTTGTGAGACATGGGCGTTGCTGATTGGCCAGCATTTATTGCCCATCCATAGTTGCCTGAGGGCAGTTGG
Source organism: Mustelus asterias (assembly GCF_964213995.1). NCBI lineage: Eukaryota > Metazoa > Chordata > Chondrichthyes > Carcharhiniformes > Triakidae > Mustelus > Mustelus asterias. The sequence goes on from NC_135804.1 coordinate 91,685,538, forward strand.
GAGTCAACCACATTGCTGTGGTTCTGGATTCACATGTAGGCCAGACCAGGTAAGGATGGGAGATTTCCTTCCCTAAAGGACATTAGTGAACCAGATGGGCTTTTCCGACAATCGACAATGGTTTCATGGTCATCAGTAGATTCTTAGTTCTAGATATTTTTTATTGAATCAAAATTTTTTATTGAATCAAAATTCCACTAATAATGGCGGCAATTTCAACAGAAACAATGTCTGAAAAAAACTAATCAGGCATCATATTGAAGTAAAAGCAATGTTTCTGAATTGGCACTTCACATAGCTAACAAGCATTATGAAGCTTGAAACTATGGCATATTGAAAGCTGCCATGGCAGGATTTGAACCCTGGTCCTCAGAATATTAGCTGAGTTTCTAGGTTAATATTCTAGTGATAATACCACTAGGCCATCGCTTCCCCAAGTTTAATAAACTCTGGTTGTGGGCCCTCTGACCATGTTACAAAAACGCTTATGCAGCAGCTCAATGCAGTGATGATGATCAAAGGAGACACCATGCCATTTGTTTTCACTCTTTGCAGCCTAGTTCTTGGAATTCTTGTGAAAACAAATAGCATGCATACAACAGAAGGTGGTCATCACGAATGGCTAAGGAGAGAGGTGCATGAGTTTCCACCATTTATGAGTATGGCTTGCAAAGATGGTTCGATTGGTTTATTTTTCTTACCTTCACTTTGCTGTGTTTCTATGTGTATTGAATGAGGATTTCAAAGTGAAACCCAAGAGCTGAAACATTGGCCCAGATTTTCCTGGAGTCATGGAGGTTCCACGCCTTATTCAAAAAGGCACTGGGACTTGTTACAGTAAGAGGTAGAGATGACTGAAGCAGCCAAGATAGCTTGAACTGACAACAGCTGAATGGATTCATTTGGCCCCTCCATCACTTACTGAGCTAACAGATTGCTAACACAAGAGGACAATCTGAGGCAATCCCCTAAGCCAGCTGCTTCTTTGAAACAAGTGGCAGAGCAGACTTCTAAGATCCTAGAGGAGTCGTTCCAGTCACTCACCTTTTTATGTCATCTCGCTGAGGGTTACCTCATGTAAGCAGTGGATTAGGAACACAAGCAGGTAAGGTACTTAACCGAAAAGAAATTAAGAAGTGATTGTAGGCAGAGTGACTGGAATTCTTGCCACCCTCTATGGAAAGTATATTATTCTCAGAAGTTAGCATGGCTTGCACGCAAGATTCTGAGTTAATTTCTCTTTAGGCTTTTAGCTTAAGTGCTTTGGGGTGATGAAAAGAAGTCTTCAGCAGTGTTGAACTTTGAGAGGGAAAACAGACAGTGAAATGGTGTAATGTTCTGAGTGAACATTTATTTATTAATAGGCCCAAAGGTGAGTCCTCCTTTGTCTGGCTCTTGGCTGTTGTGTCCAATATTCTCTTCTTTATGTGCTGCATCATCCTGAAATGACCCTTCCACAATCTTCTGTTCATGATAACCTTGAGTTGATGCAAACCTTTCAAATACACTCTTGCATATTTACTGCATATCAATCTACAAAGTCCCTCGAGACTCCTGCTGGTTCAGGTGGTTGAGTATGGTTATACTCTTCACACTATTGGTAAAGACAAGGGCCTCATGATAACTTTTGTCCCCCTTTGGCTGCAGAAGCTCAACTGGAGCTCTCAGCCGTGACTGTGGTGGATATCTCTCATCATTCAATTAACCATCCAGAATCATGGTTCTTGGTCATGAATGCTGGAATGGTGCACTGCTACATGATGAAAAATTCACAGATATTTTGTAGATACATTGGTTGGTCTGACTTTGCACACCAGCTGAACATTAATGGAAGCAATGCTTTCCCATTCACAATGTTTGTTATTTCCAACTTTCAGTCGTACACTCATTTTGTCAATTATTCCTTACACCTTTAGTAACTGTTGGTCCGTAATATCGAAGCATGATCTCCCTGTTCATCTGCTTCCTTTGGGAAATGTGTGAATTATTTAGCATTCCTATAGATCATCAAATGTAAGCTACGTTTGATATTGCCTGGAAACATCCAACCGTAAAGAGATTCAAGGCAGTGGCAGCCACTGGGAATAGTGTGTGCTAAAACCTGTTTTAATCCAGCCAAATGGACCGTATGTTATTTAAAAAAAACACCACATTAAATCTTAAATGTGCATTCTTCTTTCCCCAACAAATTTAATTCCTGTCCCCTTTCTTTTATTGGACATCAATCTGGGATCCAATTCATCTTTGGCTTGACAATCCTAAATAGCTCAGCAGCATCACCTTCAGGCCATCTTTATTTTCAGTGTACATTCATAGCTCAGTTACTGAACCCCATTGGTCAACTGAGTTGCCTTTCCTTCCATTCCATCCAGAGTCAGGGTGTCTCACTTTATGGTAAGCCTCCCAGAACATACACAGGTATGTAAATATATTGCTTGTAAAACTGACTTTTTTTCAGTAGACACCCCCACCCCTATCTTTCCCAAAGGCATAAAGTTATACAGCACAGGAAGTCACAATTTGGCCCATTGTGCCTGCATTGGTCCTTTGGCAGGGCTCGCGAATTAGTCTTGCAATTAGTTTATAGTCCCATAGGCCAGTAGCTTTCCTGACTCATTTGAGTATTTAGCCAGTGCTCTTTTGAAAGTCGGTCTTGTGGTTCAGAAGATGCTGGGTTCGGGATTTGTTGACCATAGAAGAAGCATTCATAATGTGGTTCAACAGACTGCAATCCTTCCACCATGCAGCAAAATATAACCATATGCAAAACAATTTTCAAATTTACCATTTTCACCTTTCCAGGCAGCGCATTCCAAATCATAAAATTTGGAATGCATTAAATATAGTTCCTCATGTCACCTCTGCTTCTTTTGCCAATCCCATGAAATCTATGCCCTTTGATCATTAATCCATTTTGGTACTGATAGCTGTTTCTCCTTAATTTCTCTATCAAATCTCTTCAAATTGGCACGGTGGCACAATGGTTAGCACTGCTGCCTCACAGCACCAGGAACCCGGGTTCAATTCCTGGCTTGGGTCACTGTCTGTGTGGAGTTTGCACATTAACTTTAGGATAGTAATGGACAAGGATGAGTGCTGTCCTACGGGGGAAGGCTAACTATAGCCGGATTAGGCAGGAATTGGTGGACGTTGATTGGGAGAGGATGTTCGAGGGTAAGTCCACGTCTGGCATGTGGGAATCTTTTAAGGAACAATTGATAAGGCTGCAGGATAGGCATGTGCCTGTAAAAAGGAAAGATAGGAAAGGTAGGATTCGAGAGCCGTGGATAACCAGGGAAATTGATGATCTGATTAAAATGAAAAGGGAGGCGTACGTTAAGTCCAGGCAACTGAAAACAGATGGAGCTCTGGAGGAATACAGAGAGAGTAGGAAAGAACTCAAACGGGGAGTTAGAAGGGCAAAAAGAGGTCACGAGATGTTCTTGGTAGGCAGGATTAAGGAGAATCCTAAGGCATTCTATTCATACGTTAGGAACAAAAGAGTTGTCAGGGAGAAAATCGGACCTCAGGGACAAAGGAAGGGAATTATGCTTAGAACCCAAGGGAATAGGGGAGATCCTAAATGAATACTTTGCATCGGTATTCACGAAGGAGAGGGACGTGTTAACCGGGAGTGTCTCGGAGGGAGGTGTTGACCCGTTAGAGAAAATCTCCATTACAAGGGAGGAAGTGTTAGGTTTTTTAGGGAACATTAAAACTGACAAAGCCCCAGGGCCTGATGGCATCTATCCTAGACTGCTCAGGGAGACAAGAGATGAAGTTGCTGGGCCTCTGATGGAAATCTTTGTCGCTTCTTTGGACACAGGTGAGGTCCCTGAGGATTGGAGGATAGCGAATGTGGTCCCATTGTTTAAGAAGGGTAACGGGGATAACCCGGGAAATTATAGGCCGGTGAGCTTGACGTCCGTGGTAGGAAAGTTGTTGGAGAGGATTCTTAGAGACAGGATGTATGTGCATTTAGAATGGAACAATCTCATTAGTGACAGACAGCATGGTTTTGTAAGAGGGAGGTCGTGCCTTACAAATTTGGTGGAGTTTTTTGAGGAAGTGACAAAAATGGTTGACGAAGGAAGGGCCGTGGATGTCGTCTATATGGATTTCAGTAAGGCATTTGACAAAGTCCCACATGGCAGGTTGATTAAAAAGGTTAAGGCTCATGGGATACAAGGAGAAGTGGCTAGATGGGTGGAGAACTGGTTTGGCCATAGGAGACAGAGGGTAGCGGTCGAAGGGTCTTTTTCCGGCTGGAGGTCTGTGACCAGTGGTGTTCTGCAGGGCTCTGTACTGGGACCTCTGCTATTTGTGATATATATCAATGATTTGGAAGAAGGTGTAACTGGTGTTATCAGCAAGTTTGCGGATGACACGAAGATGGCTGGACTTGCGGATAGCGATGAGCATTGTCGGGCAATACAGCAAGATATAGATAGGCTGGAAAATTGGGCGGAGAGGTGGCAGATGGAATTTAATCCAGATAAATGCGAAGTGATGCATTTTGGAAGAAATAATGTAGGGAGGAGTTATACAATAAATGGCAGAGCCATCAAGAGTATAGAAACACAGAGGGACCTAGGTGTACAAGTCCACAAATCCTTGAAGGTGGCAACACAGGTGGAGAAGGTGGTGAAGAAGGCATATGGTATGCTTGCCTTTATAGGACGGGTATAGAGTATAAAAGCTGGAGTCTGATGATGCAGCTTTATCGAACGCTGGTTAGGCCACATTTGGAGTACTGCATCCAGTTCTGGTCGCCGCACTACCAGAAGGACGTGGCAGCGTTAGAGAGAGTGCAGAGAAGGTTTACCAGGATGTTGCCTGGTATGGAGGGTCTTAGCTATGAGGAGAGATTGGGTAAACTGGGGTTGTTCTCCCTGGAAAGACGGAGAATGAGGGGAGATCTAATAGAGGTGTACAATATTATGAAGGGGATAGATAGGGTGAACGGTGGGAAGCTTTTTCCCAGATCAGAAGTGACGATCACGAGGGCTCACAGGCTCAAGGTGAGAGGGGAGAAGTATAACTCAGATATTAGAGGGATGTTTTTTACACAGAGGGTGGTGGGGGCCTGGAATGTGCTGCCAAGTAGAGTGGTAGAGGCTGACACGCTGACATAGTTTAAGACTTACCTGGATAGTCACATGAGCAGCCTGGGAATGGAGGGATACAAACGATTGGTCTAGTTGGACCAAGGAGCGGCACAGGCTTGGAGGGCCGAAGGGCCTGTTTCCTGTGCTGTACTGTTCTTTGTTCTTTGTTCACCCTGTGTCTGCATGGGTTTCCTCCGGGTGCTCTGGTTTCCTCCCACAATCCAAAAATGTGCAGGTTAGGTTTATTAGCCATGCTAAATTGCCCCTTAGTGTCGGGAACTAGCTAGGGTTAGTGCATGGGGTTATGGAGATAGGGCCTGGGTTGGGTTGTGGTTGGTGCAGACTCGATGAGCCGAATGGCCTCCTTCTGCACTGTAGAGATTCTATGATCTTCTGCTCCAAGGAGAACATCCTTGATACTCTTTTCACATAACTGAGTTCCCTCATCCCTGGAACTATGCCAGTACATCTTTTCTGCATAATTATGACGGCCTTGACATCCTTCCTAAAGTGCAGTTTGATGTCTAACCAATGTTTTATAACGTAACATAACTTGTTTTGTACTCTAAGCCTGACTCTTAAAGAACCCGGCTTCAGGCTTGATGAAGTAGTCTTCATAGTCAGGAGTGTGTTAATAGCAAGTCATCATGAACAACTCACAACTTTATACATATTTACAGTAGCAGGTACATGTATGGAGCTGACTCCAGCCTAGGTGTTTATCCATCTCTCAATTGACTCTGGCTCTTGGTTATGCCTTCTAGCATCACTGTGTGGACGGTACTGTATTCAGTCCCACAGTGACCCTTTATGGACCAAACCCTATTGGTAGCAACTCCCCCCAAATCGTTATCCCATGAATATAGAGTTATTTTTGTTTACTTCCCAAGCCTCACATTGTTATATGTCTTGTGCATTAATCTTATTGCTCTTCTAACATTTTTGGTAATGTACTATTAACATTAATAACATTCTTGTTCCCCCATCTCCCCTCTTCAAATCCTTGAAGTTAGACTTTCAGGCAGTCTACAGGCTTCATAACCATTCCACATCTCATTCACCATTCTATTGAGGGAGTGGTATGCTCTGGTGCTGGTTGTTCTTGTTATTGGCTTTGAGGTTGGATTGGTATTTAGATATGATTTCATTTGTTTCTCCCATTGCTTGATGTTATACCATGCCTGGTTGATCTGACTGGCTTGGCAGGTTACGGTTGTTGTTACTCTTGATTGTTTCTTGAAAGGTGGATGCAAATTGTATTTGTATTTTATCGGTGTTTTATTTTCTTTATTTTCCATTTATACCATCTGAAGCTCTCTGAGGCCAAGGAAGAGCAAGATTAAGATTGATTGATGTGCTTATCTCTGCTTTTTGTTGTTAATGGTGTACAACTGCAACCAGGTTCCAGCATCCTTTGTGGTTTTGGTACACTGGCAGGAAGTTGTTCCATGTGCACAGTGGTTGGCATGTCTACTACCTGACCCATCATTTAATTTAGAGGTGGAGGCTCCTCACACTGTTGATCCTTCTCTGACATCAGATAGACCAGAAGTACTATGGTAATCCAGGGAGTGGTAGGTTGGTCTGACCATTGGGTACTTCCCAGGAATGATGATGGATAAACCTGCTCTGAAAAAGAGGAGAGAGATCCCAGGTGAAATCAAGTCTGAATACGTTTTAGTGTTTGAGGGCTCAGTACCATGATGTTCTGTCTGGCTAATGACTGTGGTTGATTTGAAATCTTCCACCAGCTGGAGAAGATTGAGGGCAACGCAAGTATCTCAGAAGAGAGAAAAACTGATTGCAGATGACATACAACAGCTCAAAGGTTTATTTGTGACCATACCTCAGTGGTTCAAGGATCATGACAAAGACCAAGAGTCAGGCACCCCATGCTTGATAAAGTGGAGTGTCTCTTGCTCAAATCCAAAAGCCTTGGAGCCATGATTCCTCTTCTGTTAGGACTGTCACACTGGCACCTAAATCTAATTTAAACTTTGTTAGATGACTATTTATCAGAATATCAGAATCCCAAAATGAAGAACCAGATTCTCTGACATCCCCCTCAGATGTCTTCTGGGTCTTCGGTCTCAATCTCATGGAAGCCTTTGGGATGTCTGTGTGGTCCTGGGGTTTTGTCTTGCACAGTTTACCAAAGTATCTCTGTCTGTTGCAGTGGAAGCATTAGGCAGTAGAATCATCTTAGAATCATAGAATCCCTACAGTGCAGAAAGAGGCCATTCAGCCCATCGAGCCTGCACCGACAACAATCCCACCCAGGCCCTATCCCTGCACCCTACATATTCCCTAATATGTTAATTCCCCTAATTCCCCTGACACTAAGGAGAAATTTAGCACAGCCAATCAAGCTATTCCACACATCTTTGGACTGTGGGAGGAAATTGGAGCATCCGGAGAAATGCACGCAGACACGGGGAGAGTGTGCAAACTCCACACAAACAGTTACCTGAAGCCAGAATCAAACCCGGGTCCCTGGTGCTGTGAGGCAGCAGTGCCAACCACTGTACCACAATGCCACCCGACTTGCAGGTCACGGTTGGCAACATCACTCTGATGGATGGTCCGGGGATTGCTTTCCCTAACTTGGGTGGTCCCTGTGTTTTTGTGAATTTATATGGTGGACTGAGAGGTGGTCTCTGGCCCATAGAGTGTTGTCTCCTCTTTGGATACTCCTGTGTTGTTCACATATTCTTGTGAAGATGAGGGTTTTAATCCAGATGCTGCCACCATAACAAATTCTACTTCGGACACTACGAAGTGGGTTTTGTAGTCCTGAGAATGTTAATAGCAAGTCTTCATGAATAACTCACAACTGTGTACACATTTACAGTGGAGAGTACAGTTATGGAGCAGACTCCAGTCTAGGTCCTTACCCATTTCTATCCATCTTGGCTCTGGGTCGTGTGCATGCTTACATCAATGCAATGCTATGCTCAGTCGCAAATTAACCCTTTATATATCAGACTCTACTACAACAACATTCATGACATTCTCCTCCTCTGTTGAAAATAGGATCTGTTCCACAGAACATGGGTGACATAAATATAATCACATTATACAAAAAACATAGGTGACAGGGAAGATTGCAGCAGCTATGGGGTCATTTCACTTCTAAGCAACACTGGGAAAGGCTTTGTTCGGGGCACACTCAAAAACCTCCATCTACATGCAGACCTGAGTGCGTCCAGAAGCACAATAGAGTTTCTGTGCTGGCAGATTTACAGTGGATATGAAAGAAACAGAATATACCTCTTTCTGTAGACCTCACCAAAGTATTCAATGCCATCAGCAAGGCAAGTCTACAAGATTATGGGGAAAATTAGCTGTCTGCCAAAGTTCCTTAATCTCATCTGCTTCTTCCATGACAGCATGCAACACTTCTGACAGTTTCAGGGTGAAGAATGGTGTGAAACAGGTTGTGTCAGACCCCCACTTGTTTTGGCAGCTGCTTCTCCAAGCTCCTGACCTTTGCCTTCCCTGAAGATATAGCAGAAATTTACCTGCACACTCGGTCCAATGGCAAGCTCGACAGTCTGCCCAGGCTCAAAGCACAGATAAAAATACAGTACAACTTGATCAGAGAATACCTCAAAGCTGATGATGCTATGGTAGTTGTTCACACAGAAACTCAGTTAGAAAGATTCATGGATTGCCTCTTCCATGCTGGCAACTTGTTCTCCACGGCTAAAAGGGTCAATAGAGGCATGGTCATGGAACAGGGTGTCATATCTCTGCTCTGACTCCAGTACATAACACTTTCCTGTAAGTGGTTAACAAATTCTATTACCCTGGATCCACAACCTGTCTCTTTCTGATACAAGTATAGGGAAAGCAACTACCAACACTGACCGACTCACGAATATGCATGCAATAACATAAAGTTGACACTTAGGGCCAAGTTATGGGTTAATGAGGCCTCTGTTCTCAGCACCTTGTTGTATGGCTCTGAAGCATAGATGACTTGCAACTATCAAGAAAAGAAGTCCAAGAACTTTCATCTGTTTGTGGCACACTCTGAGCTTCTCATGGAAGGGCAAGGCACAAATGTGGCTGTCCTCTCAAGGCAAAGCTCCCAAATATGTTAGCATTCTTCAAGCAGAGACAATTTTCCTTGTTCAGGTGTATTCACAGGATATGGGATGGTTTGTTTGCCAAAGGAGCCAGAGCCAAAGGATCAACTCCCCAACTCAAGGATGGTTTTAAGTGTGACATGAATGTCCCCAATATCAATCCTTGGATCTGGGAGCGCAAAGTGAAGACAGAGGAAAGTAGTGACATTACCTGTGGGCTTGTGTACACCACCAGGACAACTGATGGCTACAGCAGTTTGACAACAGGCGCCAATACTGTAAACAACCCACAATGACACTTGACGTTTGCAGTAGAATATGCCTCTAACAGATTAGTACCATCAGTCATCAACAAAACTGCATCATACAAAACTGCTTCAACTCTAACAAATATGTTTTGCTGCAGGTCCATCATCTTAGGAAGATGGAAAGATGTCATCACTACTACTGACATTGTGCCTTGCTACAAAGCTATGCCCCTTTGTTTCTGAAAATAATGATTTTCAACTTTCAACTGACTGGAACATTTGCAATTTGAACGAAGACAGAACAAACTGTTTAAAAATTCTACGGCCAAATTCCAAGGTGAAGGAGAGAACCAACAAACCACTCTCGGGGGAGTGTGCAGAGAGGGACATTTTCTATAATTCAGACAACCATCAAAACTCAAACTGTCTAAAGAAGAGACATGAAAAATGTCAAGTACTTTATATGGTGGGAAAACCATAACTTAACAAACTGAGTTTTTCTTTTAAAATTTGGAACAACATTGAATTGTTGGGACAATTGGATCTTTTTTTCTGCAAAATGGTCATAAGTTCATCTCTGGGCTGGGGACAATAATGCCTTTTCCAAAAAAAATCACCTGACCAGCTAGAAGGAGAAGAGTTGCTTGTTCATTTTGAATAACAATTACTTCAAATGATGGGAGAGAAAATGGAAATAAAGAGGCTTTTTGTTTATTGAAAGCCATTTGACAGAGACAAGCTTTACATTTTGAACAAATTGGTTTTGAATTCAGTCTTTTTGGGGAATAAATTGAGAAAGAAGGCTACCCTAATTGATTATTTTGCCATGCCTTGCCTAAAATTCTGTTTATGTTTATCAAACTGTAGCCAGAGAATCCTCATCTCAGTGTCAATTGACCGCTTTTGGAAACTTGAAAAATTGAAATTGAAATGAGAAGCATTAATCCAGTTCCATCTTATCCTCCATACCAAGGTTCCATTGATGAGAATTGCCAGACATCTACCGGGACCAGTGGCCCATCTGCACATGTGGGAGATCCAGATCGACAGTGTCGAACCTCTACATAGTTTATCCTTTTTGTATGAAGATTTTTCTAACCATCCTTTTCTGTAGAGGCTACTTGTATGTCCTTTGTTTGCCTGTGTGTGTACTGTGTGTATGTGTGTATGTGTAGGGGAAATTTTAAGAAGACATAGATACATATACTTCCGGATTACAATTGTGTATTAGCCAGTTCTTGCAACTTGTTAAAAAGAGGTTGGTTTTATAATAAATCAATTGTTCTGTGTTTATTGACAGCAGCCTGGTTAAAGTCTCTTTTATTCTGGTGATCAGTAGAGAAGGTAAACAATTGGCCATTTTGGTGAGTAAGTTAAACTTTTAAACTAATGGCATGACCCGTGGAGTAGTGGGATGAGATAATCCGTGCACCCCTCCCATCCCATTCATAACAATATTGAAACAATAGCTGCCCAGATACACCCAAAGCCTCTGGAAATATACCATGGGTGAAATATTTCATGGCAAGGCTGCCACCCATGAGAGAGAAATTGCAAGTGACACAGGAGTGTCCAGGAAGACTAGAAACTACTATTACCAGCTACTAATCATGAAACAATTGGAAATGAGATCTATATGCTTTTTGAGTGATGGTCTGAAGTGAACATTTTAATATGCAACATTGTATTCATTATCAACAATTTGTGTAAGGATATACTGAATAACTGTTAAACAGCATTATTCGATCAATTACTTTTTACATTTTAAAGAAACCATATTTGTCTGTCAAAGTCAACATCTGTGCTTTCCAGTACTAAAATATTTAACATCTTTTAGTTATACAAATTCCATGCAAGTATAAAATGTGCACGACATGAAAGTAGACTTTTTTTGAATAATTGATTTGTAGGTCTTCAGTAGTCTAACTAATTGCTGCAGGCTCTACTTACACAAATGCAGTATGGCATTTACAATTCAAAGCACTAATCTAAATCAACTGTAATGTCGTTACAGAACAGATGTCTACTTTCTGATACAGGAACCCACATTTAAAATAAATATTCCTCCTTAAGAACTTAGCATGGCAAAACAAATCATCCTTCACATAAAAGATTCATTTCATTGGGATGTATTGTAACCGTGTTCTGCACATCAGGGAACTTGAAAAGGGCACAGCAACTGGAAGGGTATGAATACGTGAATAGTGGTCTTTTCTTTAAAGGTTTAAGTGTATGCAGTATGCCTTAAGCTTGACAACTGATGTGTCTTAAGGGTAACAAGTAAAATGAGTTCCTTGAAACTCTGAGGGGATGATATAACATGAATAAGAAGTGGAATGGCCACCCACTGAAATGAAGCTTGATCTAATGCTGGCTGAAATTAGATGACACTGGGGTATTTTTTTGATAAAGGATCCTTGACGCTCCAATTACACTAAAATATACTAAGCTTCCAGCTGCTTCACAATTGGAAATAGTTCTTTGGTTAAAAAAATGTTACTAAGATACACTTTTAAGTAGACTAAGACTTTAATAAATTCAAATATGTGAATATTCGAAAAAGAAATCTGGAATTAAGAATCTACTGATGACCACAAAACCATTATCGATTGTCAGAAAAACCATCTCTTCTGTCAGGCTCAAACAGGGGTCAGAAGCCAACTGTTTGTGTGTAACAGTCGACCACCTGTAATGTTCAGCCAATTAATGGGTCTTTAACCCAATGCGTTTGCATTGGGTTAAAGATGACTGGTAGGCTGTTGAAGCTAGAGCATCAATCAGAGGTCCTCCATTTTGAAAGCAGCAGCATGTTAATGGTTATAAATGAAAGACAGGATGCCCTGAAATGGAGGCATGCTTTCTCCAATTTTTTTTTTTCAAATTTCAGATAGAAAATAGTTGCAATCAGGTGGGAAAGTGTGGGATGGAGAGCAGGTCACTTTCCTGACTTCGCCCAGCTATAATTAAATCAGGGCCAAGAAGATAAAGATCAGCTTTCCCACTCCAATACAAATTAGGCCCTTGAGTGACCAATTAGTGGACCTCTTCTTGCCATTGTGGTATTCTCCCCTGCAAGAAGACACTTTCCTCTCCCATACACCTACTCTTCCTCCCCCATTCTCTGGGGCCTGCCTCACTAGCTTCAGCAAAGCCACACAACATACCTCTCCACCGAGTCTTTAGCACTGCTCTTGGTCCCAGGCCTACTGCAGTCCAAGCAGTGGTCAACACTCTAAGTGGGGATTCTCAGACTGCTAAGAATTGGCTGAAAGCTCTTGGAGAGGGGATCCCAATCTCAAAGACCCAGGAATCTCAATGTTAGGTAGGTAGGTTTGATTGGACTTTAATCCTGTCAGTGCTCCTGGATGCCTGTGGCCAGGTTGGCTCCCACTTTCTGGCTGACAGACAGGACCACTGCCATGGCTATTACATCTACTAAACCAAAGCCTTCTCTGTCCTGCGTGGAAGGTTCCCATGGCACTATGTAAGAAGATCACAGGAGTTATTCCAGGTGTACTGGTCATACTTGTCCCGCGATCAACCTAATAAAAACATATTATCTGATCACTGTCACATTGTTATTTGTGGATCATGCTGTGTAAGTTGATCATTAAGCAAAGAAGACAGATTGAATGCTGGGGGCGACTCTCCAAGCCCACTGCGCTGTTCTTGCTTCTGTAGAGCAGCAGGCCGGGAGACTCAAGCAGAGGCTATGTAGTGGGCTTCCCGTTGGGCGCCATGGCCTCCACACGTCTCCAGCTGTTGGATTTCCGGTGCCATCAGCTCCGCACCAGAAATCGGCACAGAGTTGAATAAATTCCCACCACACCAGGAGTGTTTCACTCTAGCAGGGTTTACAACAGCTCCATACTAGTGGGGAGCTGGCAGCCCAGCCTCATTGGAGTGAAAGGACACCATGGAGGACCCTCAGGAGGTTAGGAGTAAAGGGATGGGTGCCCCCTGAGCATTGCCAGCCTGGCCCCTTAGCACTGCCTAAGGGGCAAAGTGGCAATGCCCAGGGTCACCTTGGCACTGTCCACTGGGCATCGGCCAGTGCCAAAGGGGCAGGGCCATCGGGGTGGGAGATTGGTGGGGCAGGGGATACTGCTGTCACTCTGCATTCGGCAGTGACAGAGGTAGAGGGCCAGTGATCGGGGCTGGCCATTGGAGTGGGGGGTAGTTGGCCTGCTGGGGGTGGTCGGGGCTGCTGGAAGGGGAGAGGAGATGGGGTCAGTACTGCGGGGGGGGGGGTTATCGGGAGATCAAGACTGCCTGGGGCGGTGGAGGGGTCGAGGCTGGCCCAGACACATCCAGGTCACATGGATGTGGGGTCGCGGGGTTGGGCAGCAATTGAGCTGGCCAGCGATCGAGTAGCTGGCAGTGTGGGGCCACTGTGTATGTGTTGATCTTGGTGCATGCGCAATGGCCACCTCAGCGCTATGCAGCTGGCCTCTCCACTGGGCCGGCTGCATTTTATTTGCGAGATTCATGCTAGGGCACTCTGCAGTGCACAGAGTGTGGGAGACTCATTTTATACTTAAGTTGACATATCTTTCACTAAGTGCTGGTACAGATATGGAGTAGTGAATTACGTCTTTTGTTGCTGAGAGATTCTATGATCTTGACTGTTCCTCACTCCACATTAAGGCAGTTAAACAAAAGTGTACTGACCATCTCTTACAACAGACAATGTATTTAAAGATCATTAATCAGGCTGGTGTGGACAGTGAAGTGTTTTGGGGAGGCCCAGATTCATAAAAAGTGCTATATATATATCCTTATATAACCATTGACAGTCATGAGACTGGGCCTGTTGCTTTCCAAATTACCTCACAAATTATTCCACAAGACTGTATTCCAACAGATATAGATGCGCCAGCTGGTCAGTCCATAAACAAAAGTGGTCTTTGTTAATGAACTGCATCTTATTACCAGGTTAAGCTCCAGCAATGGTTTGCAGTCATTTGGATGTTTCTAAGTTTTGTCTCCATCCACCTGTGCATAAATTCCCTGGGTGTCAGCACTTTGAATTTCTCTCGAAAAGCGTCAATACCATTCACCTTGGACAAACGGAAATGCTACTTGTGTGGAATCCTCAGTTGTTTGGTTTGGTCCATCTCTGAAATTCAAGTGGGCAAGATTCTCTGGCCTCCCAGCTGCATGTGTTTCCTGCCGGTGGGAGTGGCGTGTTGTTTGCTAGTGATGGGATTCTCTGGTCCCACCGTTGTCAATGCGAATTCCCACTGATGTCACCACCGTGGTTAGCACTGCTGCCTCACAGTGCCAGGGACCTGGGTTCGATTCCTGGCTTGGGTCACTGTCTGTGTGGAGTTTGCATGTTCTCCCTGTGTCTGCATGGATTTTCTCCGGTCCTTCCACAGTCTGAAAGATGTGCCAGTTGGATGCATTAGCAATGCTAAATTCTCCCTCAGTGTACCCAAACAGGCGCTAGAGTGTGGCGACTACGGGATTTTCACAGTAACTTCATTACTATGTGAATGCAAGCCTACTTGTGACTAATAAACAAACTTTACTTGACTTTACTTTTGTGGAAAGATAGAAAAAAAAAGGGCTACTATAAAATTGCCAGACTCAGTTTGGGTTTTTGTTTAATCAACTTTGATTGATTAAACTTTCTCAATGGGGAGCAAGTTTGTTAGTAATTGTAATTAGGTGTTTTAAATACCTTGTAGTTTTAAAGGTCTATGTAATGCCTTTAATTAGTCCATACATATAAATATATCTTCTGCACATTTTTAGAAATTAAATAAAGAAACTTTGATGCACAGTTACAGAGTGCCCCTTTGATACCAAACACATGTTCGATACATTCCTTTAAAGCACCCAACTGTTGGAATCACAAGGCCATAAAGGAGACTTAATTGCCTCACCAGACACCTTATCGGAAACAACTGATACAAGAGTGAGTTTTAATGAAGCTGCCTTCACAGTTTCTAATCAAAACAGAGTCAGAAAGATATTAATGTCTTAGCTGATGAAAGAGTTATGGTAGGGGACTTAATGGGAACTGACAAGAATTAATGGTAACATGATGATACCCCTTGAAACTGTAGGTAGTGATAAAAAGCTCAGTCATTGGATTGATAAGCAATATATACATGTGTTTCATTATGTTGGCAATAAACAAAACTTATCAGGGCTATAATTGGGAAATATCCTGAAAGCAAGATGAGTTGACCACATCCCTTAGAGATTCAGTTATCTTCAATCACAAAGCCATAAAATACTAATGGCTTTTGTAGGCCCCCTTTATCAATTAAAGGATGCCCATGTGAGACCGTTTTAGTGAAGATGCTTTGTGAGGCTGCTATCAAAAATAGAGACATGATGTCTGACTAAGAGACGAGAGGACAGGCTTAGGGATGATAAATTGGGGTATCGCATGAGGTATCATGGTCTCATAGATCAGGATGGTTCAGTATTTTTTCTATTGGATCAATACGCAAAGTATGTCATTTGTAACACTTTTGATTGGATTGTGTCCAACTGATTATGAGCTGCAGAATTGTATAAACCAGGATGATTTCTTTGTCTGGTGGAGTGGTGTCTCTGACCCACTGTGTCGAGAAACTACTCCCTTGCTAGCAAGTAAAATAAAAACAATCTGTCGGCTAAGTATCTTGTGTTAATGGGTAAAGTCAAACTCAGAAGTTGAAATTTCGACACTTTACATATCGGCGGGAAACTCGCAAGCATGGATGCACTACCGGCAGGACTGGAGAATCCCTCTGGCGTGGACGGTCGGAAAATTCAGGCCAGTGATGGGTTTTGGCGCATGTCAAACACTCAGCTGAACCAAAACAAAAAAAAGAAAATCCAACAATAATATTAATCTGTATGCTACACTATTACATTTGCATTCAGCCGTTGTGGTTTTCAGCAAAATTACTGAAAACTGTCACGTTGCGTTGCATTCGCAAGCTGCCTTGGATTTAATGCTGAAGGCAAGGGAGCGTTTATTAAGAGACAAGATTATCCTGTCTTTTCTACAGAAAGTAATAATCCTGATTAAAAAATAAACTTTTGGTGCAATTTTTTATTTACATCTTCCAGCAGGGAAATATCTGACCTCCACTTTGTAACTGTTCACGGTAACCGCTGTGTATTGCATTGAAATTTTCTCCCTGCCAATGGTCCAAACCGTTGGGTTATTTCTGCAGTAACATAGCCACTACACTAAGTTAGGCTTTTAAAAATTATTTTGTGGGATGTGGGCATCACTGGCTGGGCCAATATTTATTGCCCATCCCTGAAGGCATTTAAGAGTCACCTACAATGCTGTGGATCTGGAGTCACATTTAGGACAGGCTGGGTAAGGATGGCAGATTTCCTTCCTTAAAGGATATTGGTGAACAAGATGGGTTTTTACAATGTTTCATGGCTATCATTAGACTTTTAATTCCAGGTTTTTATTGAATCAAATTCCGCCATATGCCATGGTGAGATTTGAACCCTGGTCCCCAGAGCATTACCCTTGGTTTCTGGACTACAAATCCACCAAAATACCACTACGCCGCAGACTCTTGTTATACTGTTGGTTGTTGAGGGACATTCATCAAAACAGAATGAAAAGTCCCCATTTCTTCTTTGAATAGCCCACCTGAGAGGACAAACAGAGCTTTGAATGAAAGGTTCAGCCAAAAAAAACACCTCTGACAGTGCAGCACTCCCTTCGTACCACAATGAAATGTTAGCCAAGATTATGGACAGAATTCTCCCAACTGTGAACTAAATCCCATGGTGGGGTTGGGAACATAGAGTGTTTTCTCAGTGTAGTGTACACAGAAAGTTTGTGATGAGGCTAGGATGGAATTATTATTTTACACTTCATTTGAGAAACTAAGGATAGGATAACAATACAATGCACTTTTTGGAACTCTTATTATTGATTTGAGAATGGTTGAGTGGTTTGAATAATTGGTCCATGTGTCTCATGTTTCTACATCCCCCTTTCTCTCAAATGAGCCCACTTCCAGTTGAAATGATTTCCCCATGAGAAAATCAGTCAAATCCCAGATGGTAGAGGAATCAGCAAAGCTCCAAGTTGCAGTCAAGCACCAGATCAAGGTAATGGTAGATTTAAAGCTTGTTTAGGTGCCTGGCAGTCTTCAAATGCACAAATGATGGATAGGGAATACAAGTTGATGTTATTGAGCAGGAAGCTCAAGAGTTTGTAGTCAGTCAAAGAGCAACGCAAACAGCGCATGATAGATGAGAGTAAAGGGCTGAAGATATAATTCCAGCACTATGTGTAGAAATGAAAGTCTGAGATTCACAACTTATTTTCATGATTTGAGACAACTGTAGCAGTGTCCGTTATTGCAGAAGGAGAGTACGAGTCCCTAAGTCACATTGCCTAATACAAAACTGGTGTAAAATTGACTAGTTGTTCCAATAATAGTATTCTAGTGTTTCATCAAGTTAGTATTAGGATGGAATATGATGATGTGCCTTTTTAATTGCCATTGCTGATAGAGAGAACAAAGACTCCGTGATGAGAAGGAATTGGCTTAAGGAGATACAACTAAACAGGCTGATTTAGTTACAGTTGGGATCAGTAAATCGATGAGCATGATTTTCCCGAAAAAACTAAGTGCCCAAGCAGTGGGAATCTCGCCCGAGAGGCTGGCATTGGACTGCAAATGGGGCCAGTGTGCATGTGCCGATCGCCCAGTATACTGGGAGACTGGTTGACAAGCGCCCTCCCCCCCAATGTCTGGCCTCCCAATTGCCGGCCCCGAACACCCCCCCCCCCCCCCCCCCCCCGCACCGATGGCCAGCCTCTGATCTCTGATTGTCAGCCTCCTGATAGCCATACTTGGCCTCCGATCCCCAATCCTACCACTGGCCTCCAACCTCCATGCAGAGCTCCCCCCATTCCCTCCCCGCCTACCTCCCCCTTTTGTACCAGTACAAAAGGTTTCCACTTGGGGGTCCACTCCTCCAGTGTTCCTTTGCATCATGGATCAGGTACTAAATGGGATGAAGGGAGTGGGATCTTTCTTAGATAACATCCTAACTGGCAGTAAGACAGAGAAAGAGCACATAGTAAGGTTGAACAAAACCCTTGATCAGCTTTAAGACTATGCATCAAAGCAAAAAGTAGCGATGTTGCTTCATGGTGTCAAGTGTAAGGTACGTGGGTCACTCTGTTAAAGTTGAAGGAACCACCTAATGCAGGAAAATGTTGAGGGGATTTTGAAAGCAGAGCAATCAGAGAACAAAGCACTGAACATGTACAGGAATTGTTCTACATTATTCTAAGCTCATCCCCAACTTGGCTGACACATTTCCTTCACTTTTTTCAATCACTCAAAGATGGAAAAGCTTCAGAAAGGTTTGTGGAGTATCAGAAATTGAAGAAATGAAATAAGTGTGACTAGTGATGGTGTTTTGATCTACTGTGATCCTAAGAAACAACAATGCCTCACCTTAAGGGTGATGTGTGGTGTTATCTCATACAATGGAAGATCGTGTGGAAAAGCCTGGAGCACATGCTTCACACATTTAAAACAAAATCAGGGAAAGATCATCAGAAGTTGAGAACGAGTCATTAGCCATCATGTATGTCATTATAAAGCTGCAAACCTGCATGGTGGGAAGTTCACACAACTGTTCATCAAGCCCTTATATTCATATTTGGTTCAAAGAAAAGGATGCCATCCCTAATGGAAGCATGGCTTCAGAGGTGGGTGTTGATTGCAATGTTCCATTAAAATGATATTAAATATGGTAATTAAGCAGATCATGCTGAAGCAGACATTCTTTCAAAATTTCCCATAAAGACTGGTTCAGTCTTAGACACTGCGTTACTTTGAATTACTTTACAAACTGAAATGACTTGCCAGTGTCTGTCAGAGAAATTTGAGAATAAACATGCAAGGATGTGGTGCTCAGTAAAGTGCTCAATTATGTCATCAATGGAATGACTGGGTGATGGGTGGAGGGTAGGGGTGGCAGGTGGGGGTTGTAATGGAGAATTGGGATGGATGGGAAGAATAGCTGGAGTGTGGTGTGGGGTGGATTGGTTTGGGTGGGTGACATGGTAGGGAATGGGTGGAGGGATGGGGATTGGGTAAGAATGGATTGGGGGTTGGGGGATGGGGCCAGTTAGGGGGTTATGCAGGG
Organism: Mustelus asterias; assembly: GCF_964213995.1. Lineage (NCBI taxonomy): Eukaryota > Metazoa > Chordata > Chondrichthyes > Carcharhiniformes > Triakidae > Mustelus > Mustelus asterias. Next base: position 91,705,134 of record NC_135804.1, read on the forward strand.
AACTGGGTAGGGGAATGGGTGGAGAGTGGCTAGAATGATGTCTTAGGTGGGTGATAGGACAGGAAATGCATTTAAAATTGAAGATAGCTTTGAAAAATTGTTTTAAATCTTTTAAATACATTTTAAGGCCCTCCCAATACAGCTCAATATTGGCCTGAAGATCCAGCCAATGGATTTGGGAATGGATGGGATTGGAGATGGGCCTTTTAACCTGTCCAGTCTGGAATTGGGCTGACTCCACTTCCACCTCAAGTCAACCTAATTGGACCACAGATCTTCAGAAAGGCCCATTCAGGCCCTGGAGACTGCAAAATAGCATGTTCCAGCAGCCTGGAGAATAACTGTGGGAATGCAACACAACTTCAGTTCTGACACCCAGTTCCCACATCCTATGGGAAAATCCTAGGCTTAATAGAATCATAGAATCCTACAGTGCAGAAGGAGGCCATTTGGCCCATCAGGTATGCATCGATTCAGTATCCTTATAAGCCCATGCATTTACACTAGCTAGTCCCCCTCACACTAAGGGGCAATTTTGCATGGCCAATCCACATAACCCGCACATCTTTGGACTGTGGGAGGAAACCAGAGCACCCGGCGGAAACCCACACAGACATGGGGAGAACGTGCAAACCCCACACAGGAAGTAACCCAAGCCAGGAATTGAACCTGGGTCCCTGGCGCTGTGAGGCAGCAGTCCTAACCACCATGCCGCTCCTTGTTTGAAGAACAGAGTCCTTTGGATGTCCTAACCAACATATGCCCCTTACCAACTAATAAAAAGAAGACTGTCCTGTTAATGACTTGCCTTTGCAAACTAGCACCTGCATTTGTACACTCAGCGGTGGTTGGATTCCAGGAATAATCCATTATTTGAAAGCTATGTCAAGCTGAAATTCAGCCATTGCATTTATTATTTTCACTATCTAGCGAATGCAACAACTTCAATCAAAATTACATGGAGAATTTATATTCAATGAGACAGTAATGCAAAATCTTTCAAGGAATGTAAATTCCTGGCATTTTCATTGCATAAAGGTTAATGGAGATGGAACTGCCTTTCTACATAGAACCATAAATTAATCTGTTTTGCTCCGAAATAATACAATGCTAAGATTTGAAAGGTTAAAGATGTTCATCCAGCTATGGTGTGCCAGGTTACTAGAAAGTTGATTGTGCATTACAGCATTGTGATACTGGACTTAATGTTATATGGAACAATTATGCAATAAAGTCTGTACTATTATTGTGCATTATTGTATGTCACTGCATTCCAGACATTTGAAAAGTGAAAGAGAGGTTTAAGCTCATGACATTGGAGACAGTGGAACAGATTTTCATGGCGTTGAGAAGACTTTGGTTGCCTTTAAAATTGCAGGCAGGACCTGGATGTGGAAAGCTTGCTCCGATTTCAGACAGATCCAGTTTTTTTCCAACAGGGTTAAATATGTATGGATGAGAGTTGCAGTGGATTGTAAGAATGTTTTTGGCCATCTTTGGGGTCTTTCTCTGCATGGGGGTCTTTCTCTGCATGGAGGTCAGTGACCAGTGGAGTGCCCCAGGGATCTGTTCTGGGACCCCTGCTGTTTGTCATTTTCTTAATGACCTGGATGAGGAAGTGGAGGGATGGGTTGGTAAGTTTGCTGACGACACCAAGGTAGGTGGTGTTGTGGATAGTTTGGAGGGATGTCAGAAGTTGCAGCGAGACATAGATAGAATGCAAGACTGGGCGGAGAAGTGGCAGATGGACTTCAACCCGGATAAGTGTGTGGTGATCCATTTTGGCAGATCCAATGGGATGAAGCAGCAGTATAATATGAAGGGTACCATTCTTAGCAGTGTAGAGGATCAGAAGGACCTTGGGGTCCGGGACCATAGGACTCTTAAATCGGCCTCGCAGGTGGAGGATGCGGTCAAGAAGGCGTACGGCGTACTGGCCTTCATTAATCGAGGGATTGAGTTTAGGAGTCGGGAGATAATGCTGCAGCTTTATAGGACCCTGGTTAGACCCCACTTGGAGTACTGCGCGCAGTTCTGGTCACCTCATTACAGGAAAGATGTTGAAGCCATTGAAAGGGTGCAGAGGAGATTTACAAGGATGTTGCCTGGATTGGGGGGCATGCCTTATGAGGATAGGTTGAGGGAGCTTGGTCTCTTCTCCCTGGAGAGACGAAGGATGAGAGGTGACCTGATAGAGGTTTACAAGATGTTGAGAGGTCTGGATAGGGTAGACTCTCAGAGGCTATTTCCAAGGGCTGAAATGGTTGCTACGAGAGGACACAGGTTTAAGGTGCTGGGGGGTAGGTACAGAGGAGATGTCAGGGGTAAGTTTTTCACTCAGAGGGTGGTGGGTGAGTGGAATCGGCTGACGTCGGTGGTGGTGGAGGCAAACTCGTTGGGGTCTTTTAAGAGACTTCTGGATGAGTACATGGGATTTAATGGGATTGAGGGCTATAGATAGGCCTAGAGGTGGGGATGTGATCGGCGCAACTTGTGGGCCGAAGGGCCTGTTTGTGCTGTGGCTTTCTATGTTCTATGTTCTATCTCCATATGGCTTCCCACTGTGAATACTGGGTGAGTGGCTATTGAGGTTGAATGGGAGTAGGAGGAGACATGGTGGTAGTTAGGGGGCATGAGTTGGCATGGAAGTGGCATGGCAGGTATGAGGGGCCATGGGGACTGTGTGTGAGGGTGTGAGTGGTGAAGACTAGAGGGCCAAACAACTTCTAAAACTACTCAGCCAAAGTCCCAGAGAACCGAAGCAGTGATTCTAACCAGCTCTCCTCGACACTCTCTTGCCTCCATGGCTGCCAACTCTGCTTCTGGGAATGGTGAGTCCAACTGTATCACCCGCCCCCCCACCCCCCACCCCCCTCGAGAGAATATTGGGTCTAACAGAGCCCATTTACCAACCCCAGCAACCCACCTCAGTTGAGTAAATCCAACCTATTGATGCAGAGAGAAAATGAACCGTGAGAATGTGGGACTCAGGATGGCTCAGCATGAAATTAATCAAAAGCAAGTATCAGGATGTGTCATGAACTGTGGCAAAGTAACTCATTACATTCAATGCTGGCAGGAGTCAAGGCAACTTTTAAATGATCAGGTTAATATCCTGTTGCACAGGAGAATTTGCTGTTTTGTAATATCCTACTTGTTTAGTTTGAAGCCTGAAACCAGCTCAGTTATAATGCATTCATTATACACATTTACAGAGTGACTGTAAGAGATGGGTAAATTGTTGGAAGGTATTTTGAGAGACAGGATCTACAGGCATTTAGAGCTGCAAGGACTGATTAGGAACAGTCAGCATGACTTTGTGAGTGGAAAATCGTGACTCACAAATTTAATTGAGTTTTTTGAAGGGGTAACCAAGAAGGCAGATGAGGGCAGTGCAGTTGATGTTGTCTACATGGACTTTAGCAAGGCCTTTGACAAGGTACCGCATGGTAGGTTGTTGCACAAAGTTAAATCTCACAGGATCCAGGGTGAGATATTTAAATGGATACAAAATTGGCTTCTTGACAGAAGCCAGAGGGTGGTTGTAGAGGGTTGTTTTTCAAACTGGAGGCCTGTGACCAGTGGTGTGCCTCAGGGATCAGTGCTGGGCCCACTGTTATTTGTCATTTATATTAATGATTTGGATGAGAATATATGGGGGAATGGTTAGTAAGTTTGCAGATGACACCAAGATTGGTGGCATGGTGGACAGTGAGGAAGGTTATCTCCAATTGCAGCGGGATCTTGATCAATTGGGCCAGTGGGCTGATGAATGGCAGATGCAGTTTAATTTAGACAAATGCAAGGTAATGCATTTTGGTAGATTGAACCAGGGCAGGACTTACTCAGTTAATGGTAGGGTGTTGGGAGAGTTACAGAACAAAGAGACCTAGGGATACATGTTCATAGCTCCTTGAAAGTGGAGTCACAGGTGGACAGAGTGGTGAAGGAGGCATTCGGCATACTTGGTTTCATCGGTCAGAACATTGAATACAGGAGTTGGGACATCTTGCTGAAGTTGTACAAGATATTGGTAAGGCCACACTTGGAATACTGTGTGCAATTCCGGTCATCCTATTATAGAAAGGATATTATTAAACTGGAAAGAGTGCAGAAAAGATTTACCAGGATGCTACTGGGACTTGATGGATTGAGATATAAGGAGAGGCTGAATAGACTGGGACTTTTTTCTCTGGAGCGTAGGAGGCTGAGGGGTGACCTTATAGAGGTCTATAAAGTAATGAGGGGCATAGACAAGGTAGATAGTCAATATCTTTTCCCAAAGGTAGGGGAGCCTAAAACTAGAGGGCATAGGTTTAAGGTGAGAGGGGAGAGATACAAAAGTGTCCAGAGGGGCAATTTTTTTACACAGAGGGTGGTGAGTGTCTGGAACAAGCTGCCAGAAGTAGTAGTAGAGGCAGGTACAATTTTAAATTTTAAAAAGCCTTTAGATAGTTACATGGATACGATGGGTATAGAGGGATATGGGCCAAATGTGGGCAATTGGGATTAGCTTAGTTTTTAAAAAAAAATAATGGCAGCATGGACAAGTTGGGCCGAAAGGCCTGTTTCCATGCTGTAAACCTCTATGATTCTATGACTCTATGAATACAGAGTAATAGTCAGCATTCGTCTACAATTGTGGTGGTGGTGTGTTACAGATCACTCAGGGAGTCCAGAGTTATGGACAGAGATGGTACAGGCTTCAACTTTCCTTTCATCTCATGGATGACCAGAAATCTCTTCCACTCTTACCACTTGCCATTGGCACGCATTGGAAGAATTTGCTGACTGATATTCAACCTATTTGGCCACATTATGAATTTTGGCCACCGAGTCCTTGGGTGAGACTGAAACTCAGCTTCTGGCCTAGAGACGGGGACACCGGGCCCCAGGGTATCCTATCTAGATTGTATAGTATTAAATGGTACGAAATCTGTGCAGAATCAGAAAACTGCAAAGTTTCAAGTTCTTGCATCATGAAGGAATGTGAACTCCACTTAAATGAATTGATGTCGAATCGGATATCTTAAGGAAAGTGAGGCAAGAGGGAATAGCTATAAAATACTCTAAAATTGCAATCATGCAAGTGGCAGTGAGTTGTAAGAGAGACTTGTCTCATTACATGCTGCATGAAGGAAAATCAGTGCACTGATCATTTTTATACAAGTTCATTGACTAATTGATTTGCTGATCAATCTACCAGTTTTGTAAGTTGGTAAAATTTTGAGTGATTAAATTTTTCCATGCAATGGAATAGAATAGTTTAATTATTTAATCACTAATATTAGGAAACTTGTTGAAAGAATGATCTTTCAATTTATTTATGAACAACTGATTGCAATCATGGAAATTGGCACTAATCTGCACATTTCAGTTGCAGATATTGGTCATTATGTCCTCCACATTAATTTACACTCTGAAGTTAGCAATATGCAAAACAGGTATTGCCTCTTGCCGCATGTAGGAAGGATCCCACATACATTTTTCCTGGAGTTCGATTCCAAGCCTGTTTCTGGCTTCACTGTTGTGGCTAGATTTGCACAGATTTGCAAGTGAATTCTTATCGGTTTACCATTTCTGCTCAATGGAAATGTAATTGAAATAACGAGCTTCCAGAAAATGGTAATTTTTCTTGAGGTTTTGAAGTCACTTTAGAGTGGGGAGGGAGTACAGCTGGATTTGTGCCAGCCAGATTGTGATTCTCAGGATGTTGGAACAAGGACAAGGGTGAGGCTGCAGTGGTGGCTTTTTACAAGATTCTTTCTTCACTGGTTCAATTCCGGTACCGGCTGAGGTTATTCATGAAGGCCCTGCCTTCTCAACATTGCCCCTGGCCTGAGGTGTGGTGATCCTCAGGTTAAATCACCACCAGTCAGCTAGATAGTTAAACACTATCTAGTCATTTTGAAACACATTGGGTGGGATTTTACGGCCTTGTTCAGGTGAGATCGTAAAATCCTGCCCGAGGCCAATGGAAATTTCTGTTCTGGGAACTTCACCCGCTCAGGTTCCAGGGCGGGTGAGGTGGTTGGTTTTCGGCCATCTGTTCCCTCAGATACTAAAGTCCTCATCAATTCATGAAAAGTTGACAAGCATTCTAAGGGAAAAGCCAGGTCCAGTAGCACTCCTTTGCTTCATGCCATTTGGCCCTGTCATACCCTTGGTTTAATTTGGGAATCAGGGAATACTTATGCGTATCCTCTCTTGAGGAGATTGTAAATGGATAAGGAAGAGTCTAACATTCAGTGATTTGCACATGATACAGGTTAGGGATGAGAAAGGACAACTTGGTCAATTTAATCCATCCCTCTAATGATCATCCATACAAGTGCACCATTTGATAGCAGAGTAACCTTCTCCCACTTCAGACTTGTTATTATCCTATGAACCTGGATTTTGTGGAGGGTGCTGATGGTGAACTGAAACTGATCCCAACTTCAGGATGTTGGGAACATCCTGAAGTTGTAGTCTATCACTCAGTGCTCCATTATAGGTTGTACTGCGGACACCCCAGATCTGGCAATCATTGAAATCAATGAGAACCTCAACTTTCCAATTCCCAGGTTAGTGTTCGAAACCCTATAAAAAGTTTCAATTTGTTCATTCATGTGGAATTGGACTTTTAACAGCGATTTAATCAATAAAATTTGATGATCAGCAGAACCTGCCTGGAACAAAATGATGTTCTAAGCGTAGAGTATTGTAAAATGATTACTTCATAGATTATTTAAGCGAAATATTATTTTTTAAAACAATACTTAGCTCCTACTTACATCTCATGCATAAGTTTTTCTTTATTCTTTCGTCAGATATGGGCGTCGCTGGCTGGCCAGCATTTATTGCCCATTCCGAGTTGTCCTTGAGAAAGTGGCCGTGATGCAATGGAATGGCTTGCTAGGCCATTTCAGAGGGCAGTTAAGAGTCAACCATATTGCTGTGATTCTGGAGTCACATATAGGCCAGACCAGGTAAAGAGAGCAGATTTCCTTCCCTAAAGGACATTAGTTCCAATCTTTAATTCGATGCAAAAATTACTGCTTTTTGTTTCCTGTTCCTGTGTCTGTGAAAATCCATTAATGTGATTTGTTGATTGAATAGGCTGGTGATACAACTCCTGTCCAGTAAAGTGTGTTGCAATCAGTTACAGTAGCGCTGTGCAGCAACAGAAGCAAAATTCTTATCAGAGAGATAACTTGATCTCTCAGTGAGGATGACCTCAAGGTCAACAGTGATTGCCCTAGCTTTGTCACTGACTGCATACTCTGGGCAATTACATTTTTAAAGAAAATCAACAAACCAGAGTGAAGGAAAGCATTGAGTTGCAGGAAATCATGATACTACCACCATTCATATAAAGAAGTCCGGGCTGGATAAAATATTGAATTTAGATTCATAGATGTTTTCAGCACAGGCGACCCATCATATCCGCACAAGTCAACAAAGATCCACTAGTCCCATTTTCCAGTGCTTGGCCAATAGCCCTGGAGGTTACAGCAGTGCAAGGGATTACTACTTAACTGTCATGAGAGTTTCTGATTCGACCACCCTTTCAGGCAGTAAGTTTCAGACTCACACTACCCTCTGGTGGAAGAAGTTTGTCCTCAGCTCAACTCCTAGTCTTCTACCTCTTACTTTAAATCAATTCCCCTGGTTATTGACCCCTCTACTGATAGAAAATGTGCCTTCCTATTCGCCCTGTCTATGCCCCTCATAATCTTATATATCTCTATTAGGTCCCCTCTCAACCTTCGCTTCTCCAAGGGAAATAGCCCCAACCCCAATCTTTCCTCATGGGTCAGGCCCTCCAGCCCAGACAGCACCCTGGTAGATTTCCTCTGCACCTTCTCCAGTGCAATCATACCCTTCCGATAACGTGGTGAGCAGAATTGTGTGCAGCATTCCTATTGTGGTCTGATCAACGTTTATGCAGCTCTAGCATGACCTCCGAGCTCTTGTATTCTATGCCTCAGCTGATAAAAGCAAGTATCCAATATGCCTTCTTAACCACCTGATCTACTTGCCCTGACACTTTCAGGGATCTGTGGACACGCACACCAAGTCTGTCCGATCTTCAGTACTTTCCAGGATCCTACCATTCATAGTGTAATCCTTTGTTTTGTTATTCCTCCTCAAGTGCATTACCTCACATTTTTCCAGGTTGAGTTCCATTTGCTACTGCTCTGCCCGCCTGACCAGCCCATTGATATCCATAGAAATCATAGAAACCCGACAGTGCAAAAAGAGGCAATTCGGCCCATCGAGTCTGCACCGACAAGAATCCCAGTTAGGCCCTATCCCAGCAACCCAACATATTTAACCCAACTAATCCCTCTTAATATCCTCCTGCAGTCTACAGCTATTCTCCTCACCATTTACTACTCCATCAAATTTCATGTCATTTGCAAACTTCTTGATCATATCCCCTACATTTAAGTCCAATTCATGAATGTTCACCACAGATAGAAAGGGCCCCAGCACCGTGCTCTGCAGAACCCCACAGGAAATAGCCTTCCAGTCACAGAAACACCCCTCTACCATCATCCTCTGTTTCCTGCCTCTCAGTCAATTTTAGATTCAATATGCCACTTTGCCTTGGATCCCATGGGTTCGAACTTTCTTGAGCAGTCTGCCATAAGGCACCTTATCAAAAGCTTTTCTAAAAGCCACATCAAATGCATTACTCTCATCAACATTGTTGATTACCTCATCAAAAATTTGATTAAATTCGTCAAACATGACCTTCCCTTAACAAATCAATGCTGACTAACCCTGATTAATCCATGTCTACCCAAGTGCAGATATATTGTGTCTCTCAGGATCTTTCCTAATAACTTCCCCACAACTGAACTTAGACTGTTTGGCCTATAATTTCCTGTTCTATCCCTATTTCCCTTTTTTAATAATGGAGTAATTAATGTTAGAAGTCCTCTGGCTACTCCCATGTGGCCAGAGATGATTTGAAAATTACTGCAAGTGCTCAGCATCTCATTCCTTGACTCCCTCAACAGCCTGAGATACATCTCATCTGTGCGTGCTGATTTATCCACTTTTAAGACTGCTAAACCTCCTACGTATCTCCTCTTTCTCTTTCTCTCTCTCTCTATGTTACTTTCCTTTAATATTTCACAGTCCTCCATCCTGATGTCTATGCCTTTAAAGTAAAAGTTTATTTATTAGTTACAAGTAGACTTACATTAACACTACAATGAAGTTGCCTTTCCCATTGTGAAGACTGATGCAAAGTATTCATTGAGGACTGTACTCACATCTTTTGGGTCTACACACAAATTACCTGTATGATCCACAATTGGCCCTATTCTTTCCCTAGTTATTCTTTTGCTCTTTATATATTTAAAAAGCCCCTTTGGGTTTTCCTTTATTCTACCCGCCAATGCTTTTACATGCACTCTCTTAGCTTTACTGATTTCCTTTTCAATTTCTCCCCCTACAGAGTCTAGAAACTCTGTTGTATTGAGCCCTCGGTATCTGCCAGAAGTTTCTCTTTTTTTTCCTAATCCCGACCTTTATGTTCCTTGACACCCAGGATTCTCTTGTCTTGGACCCACTCTTGGTCTATAAGGGAACATACTTGCCCTGTACTCTTGCTATCTCCTCCTTGAAGGCATCCCACTGTTCTGACATAGTTTTAATTTGCAAGTAGCTGCTCTCAATCCACTTCGGTCAGATCTTACCTGAGTAAAATTTGTATTTCCCAGATAAAAACTTTTATCCCCAGCACATCCTCAGCCTTTTCCATGACTATCCTAAATCAGGCAGGCAGGATCACTTTGAAATGTTTGATTAAAGGTACACATTTGGCAAATATTTACTTAATACATAGGTCTCTGGTTCTTACTTCAAAACCCACCGTCTAGCATGATGGAATAATCTGTCTAAGTGATAAGTGTAGATAAGAGCTGAATCATTTTTTCTCTCTAATCCATCTATTTTGTTTATGTCGGTGTTATTTTGAGACATGAAATGCATATTTCATCGAATCTCTTTACAGCAACCTTAGTCTTGTTACTCCTATTGTTATCCTTATCCTATGATAGGCATTTCAATATTAGACACAAATGTCCTCATAATTCTTACAAAATATTTACTGAACCTATTTTTCCATTTTTACGACCTCATCTTTTCCCTTAGTTACTAAAATTTTTACTATAAAATATATTCCAGAAATACATATCTCACAAAAACACAATTAAATAAATCCCTTGGATTGCTGTTGTGTTTATTCAATGCCTGCATGATAATTTATTTCCCCAGAGCTATGATGCTTCGGATAATTTTTGGATTCTACAGTTTGAGCACATGTATTGTACTTAATCCCCAGCATACCATACTAATAGTGATGTAAGAAATACTCATTCTTCAACTTTTAGCAGCTTTGAAGTTTAATTAAGATACAACAGAAACAAAGGTGAGAGAAAATGATTTTGTGAGAGAGATTGGATACATTTGTGCAACTCAAAGAAAGTGGGTGAATGAAAGAAAAAAAGATGAATAAATAAGGATGGAAAGAAAGGGTAACAATAACTTGCTTGATGCAGTCCACCACCTGGAACATGCACTCCCTCCCCCACAGAAGTACAGTGACAGAAGATGCACCGCAGCAATTTGCCAAGTATCCTTCAGCAATGCCTTTCAAACTTACATTGACTACCACCAAGCAGAAAACAGCATCAGACAAATGGGAACACCATCACCTGCAAATTCCCCTCAAAGCCACACATCATTCTGACTTGGAATTATAATTACAGTTCTTTCACTATCACCTCAACAAAATTTTGGAACTCCCTGCGTAGCAGCATTATGAATGTACCCACACCACATCCACAGCAATGGTTCAAGAAAGCAATTCACGCCACCTTCTCAAGAGCAGTTAGAGATGTGAAATAAATGCAAACTGACCCAGTGCTGCTTCTATCCCATGAAAGAAATTTTAAAAAGCTGACTGACTTAAAAGATTGTTTCTCAAAAGAAATTCAAGGTAATGATGACAAGACAAACCTATCTCCAGTTAAAAATGGACTGTAAGAGCTGGAGTTTGTCCATTGAGGTTGTAACTCGAGTTGGGACCCACCTCAGTTAAAAACATCTGGCGGGAGAACCAATGGCTTGTTGTGGGATACAGTCATGCCCACTAACTCTGGAAGATAGTATTGGAGGTAGGCGACTGCGAAGCAGGCTGGTTTCAAATCTTGCCTCAGTTCCTTGGGACTCTGACCTAATTGTTTCAGAAGATGTTAGGATCTCTGGCTGTCACCCCTCCCAACCCTCACTCCCTTTCCCAACCCTCATGGCTCTTCATATCACTCATACAAACTCAATGCTAACTCATGCTTCTACCCACCCTTCAGGTCCTTCTTAACTTGCATGCTACCTCCATAGCAACTCACCAAATATCCACTATGGGCTGACCTCAGGCTTCATGTGAAAGTGCAGTAAACAAAATCGGACAACCTAATACAGTTCATATACACTTAATAATGAAAACAAACTCACATTCATAGAACTCATTCAAAGCTTTTAAATCCATTCATTTGGTTAATCTCTTTCAGAATCAAACAAACTTCTATTCAGATCTAATGGTAAGACTCATTAAATTATCAATCAAACTGTGAACTCAGACCTGCATTCCAATCCCACCATGGTAAACGGTGAAATTTGAATCCAGTAAAAATCTGCAATTAAGTCTAATGATGACCATGAAAGCATTGTCAATTGTCACAAAAACCCATCTGGTTCACTAATATCTTTCAGGGAAGGAAATTTGCCATCCTCACCTAATCTGTCCTGCAGCAGTTTGGTTGACTCTTCATGGGCTCTAAAATGGTTCAGTAAACCACTCTGTTGAAGGGCAATTAGGGATGGACAATAAAATGCTGGCCCAGCCAACATGAATTAAAATGAAACAGCAAAAATTGGATTTGTCAGAAATGGGAGGGGGTGGTTGGGGGCGGCGGGGGGGGGGGGGGGGGGGGGGGGGGGAGGGGGAGGAGGGGAACATCCATGTGCAGGTCCCATCCTCCATTTTTGAAAGTTTGGCTCTGTGAAAATCCAGCCCTAGGTTTTCATTCAATTAGAACCCTATAACCTCCAAATGACAGGTGCAGCCAGATGAGGGACTGCCTGTCAGAAGATTCTGAAGCATACCTTCTTAGCTTGTCATCCCCATTAAGAAGTGTGCAAGAGCCTCCAATTTAATGTTTACTAAGTCCTTTACTTCATAGTTATAATAGAATGATTCTCATTTGGAAACTAATGCTTCAGTGCAAAGCATAAGAGGTGAAACTATCATCCAAAGTCCTGATTGGTCATCCAAAGGTGATGGCCTGGTGGTATTATCACTGGATTATTAATCCAGAAACTCAGTTAACGTTCTGGGGACCTGGGTTCAAATCCTGTCATGATAGATAGTGGAATTTGAATTCAATTTAAAAAAAGTCTGGAATTAAGAATCTACTGATGACCAAGGAAATTGTTGATTGTCAGAAAAATCCACCTGGTTCACTAATGTCCTTCAGGGAAGGAAATCTGCCATCCTCACCTGGTCTGGCCTACATGTGACTCTAGAGACACAGCAATGTGGTTGACTCTCAACTGTCCTCCAAGGGCAACAAGGAATGGGCAATAAATGCTAGCCAGCCCATGTCCCACGAATGAATTTAAAAAAATGATATTCAGGCAAACCAACCTTCAGTAGCAGCACGTAAAATAGCTTTGCCGATGTAGTACCTGCCTTATTGCAGCTCCAAATGAATGGAATTATTTTCAGTGGGTCTAAAGGTTATCCATGCACTTTTTAGATACAGCTGATTGAGCTCTAGCAGGCCTTAAAGAGGAGTGGAGAGCCGCAAATCTTTTGGATTGAATAATTTCAGTGCAGTTTCAAGCCTTCAGAATCCTACTTTACTCATCCAAGTAAGTGGCAATTTAGTAGAGATTCCAGCTCTTTCGCTCCGGGAATAGTGTTCACTCCAGTTTCAAGCTTGCAGAATCCGACTCTCCTCAGCTGAATAAATGGCAATTTAGAGGAATTTGCAGCCCTTTCTCTCTGGGAATAGTGTTCACTCCTTGTGAACAGATCCACATCCAGACAGTAAAAAATGTATGTTGGTCTGCTGCACTCTCATTCTGCATCTACTGATCTGAGACCAGAAATGTAGTATTACCACAACATCAATCTGCTCAAACTCAACATTATATAACAAAGATGACTTCAGCCGTATTCATTTAAAGCTGTTAATACAGTGGAACTCCGATTTAACACGCCCCGATTTAGCGCGAATTCGGATATAATGCGATGAATCATTGGATCCCTTTTTTTTCCGCTCATGATTGGCAAATTTAGCGCAACCCCGATTTAGTGCGACCCCGCTTTTTTCGTGATAACATTTTATGGACCCCAACCATCACGTTATAATGGGGCCGCACTGTAACTGGGAACATTCGCTGCATATTGCACTGTTAATTGCAACTCTGTGACATCAGCGAGGTGCTTAGTTTGATGCTGCAGTGTTTTAGCTGCAAAACAGCATGAGCACTGAAAGAAGTCTGGATATAATACTGCTTCTATTTTAATTGTGAAGGCGATGTTGTCCAATTTGCTGTTATCCCTGTTATTCATGTCTGATGATACCTCTAAACAGTATTGCAAGGGAAACTTCATGCTGCTCAGAATGTAATTAATTAGATTTAGTTAGCATTTAGCCTGGAAGCAACAATTAGCATGTTCTGGTCACGGGACCCTCTTGATTTACCTTTGCTGATTTTCATATTGTAAAACCTTTAAAATAACTTTCACCTTTTGTCTCTATTTATAGATCGGAATAGGGTACAATTTTTTATTGAACTCTAAACCTATTGTATAAAGCGTTGCTGAATATTATTATGATAATGAAGACAACCACCTCGTATGTCCTCACTTTAGTTGAGAGGCCAATTCCTTTTTGCTCCCAGTTTCTCGTAGCTTGCCAAAGACAATGTTGGCCTTAAACTATTCTGGCAATGAATTCATCATCACTGTGAACTGCTTTGGACAATTTTGTAGGGCAGGTTAGCATAAGACTTCAATCCTTTTGATGCTGATGGTGAGACTGATGTTAAGACATGAAGGTGAAAAATGATCCATGCTAGGTTGGCATTTCTTGTTCCGAAGGGATATTTAGAGTACAGGCATCAATGAAAAAAAAGTAATGAATCCTAAATTTAGGACTTTGTTTTGACCCGTCATCTCATCAAATTGAAATTTTTGCCATCTGTATGATGTCTGAAAGCATGCTGAAGAGTATAATGCTGAACATGGTAGGAGCCAACACAGAGCTCTGATTCACTACATTTAAGACTTGGAAGTCAGCCGAAGAGTCTCCTCCTTCCAGGACACAAGAAAGCACCCCATGCGATAATGATGTGTTTTTCTGGAGAGCATGATTTTGCCAAGTACTTCCAAGAACAACAACAGATAAGTAGAGTGCAAGACAGCTATACTGATAATGGGAAATGAAAGAGGAACAACAAAAGTGTTTTCCTCAGCAAAAGACTTATAAAGGAAATGTCTAAAACATGTTGAGTGGAATTTTCCCATCCCATCTGCCACCCGACTGTGGTGGGCGGAACAGAAAATTTGCTAGATCATTTAAAGGTCCGTTGACCTCGGGCAGGAATTTCCAGTCTCGGGGCATGCACGGCCGGGAACTCCTTCCCCACAACTTTTCAGTGTTTGCCAGAAGAGCCACAGGAAATCATAAATAATGTTCAAGATGGCAGTCAACCAAGAACAAAACCGGCTGAACTACTGCAGTACATGAATTTAGTTGTCCTTGATTTCAAGTTGTGCTCCATAGGTAAGATTGTATGACAAAGTTATCTGGAAAAGCTTTGAGTCTTAAATAAAATTTGAGGACCAATTCTACTGATTCAGTTGATTTGAACTTTCAAGCCCACGAGAAGGGAAAAGCCTAAAATGAGAAACGGAAATTCTTGCTGTAACCTTATGTCCCCCACTGAGTTACCTGACCTTAAGTCTAAAGAGTAGTAAGAATTAATGTTTGACTTTAACATATCTAGGATAAGGTAAAGAAAATTCAGCCATAGTCACAGTTGCCTGATTGATATGTGATGCCCCAGGTTTTTGATTTGATTTGGTTTGATTTGATTTATTATTGTCACATGTATTAACATACAGTGAAAAGTATTGTTTCTTGCGCGCTATACAGACAAAACATACCAGCCCTAGAGAAGGAAACTTGAGAGTGCAGAATGTAGTGTTACAGTCAGAGCTAGGATGTAGAGAAAGATCGCTTAATGCATAGTGGTCCATTCAAAAGTCTGAAGGCAGCAGGGAAGAAGTTGTTTGGTGAAAAATGGATAAAGTTGGACATTGGATGCTAAAATAATTGGGCTTCCCTGTGATGCCGAACACTTTAATCAACTCTGGTAACACCCACTGTTCAGGCATAATATTGGGCAAGGGATGTAACTGACACAAGTGGAACATTGTTCCAAGTGACAACCAGCACCTTGAGGAACTCATTAAAGAAAAGCAAGGAGAAAGTGCAAACATACATTTTTAGCCTTTGCAAGTCATTTCTTCCTCCCCTACCACTCAATCCATTGATTAGGTCTATGATTAGCCCATCACCGTAGCCCATTTGAGAGAATGGTAATATAATGCATCTTGTACAATGACTTGTTGAAGTTGTACAAGACATTGGTAAGGCCACACTTTGAATACTGTGTACAGTTCTGTTCACCCTATTATAGAAAAGATATTATTAAACAAGAAAGAGTGCAGAAAAGATTTACTAGGATGCTACCAGAACTTGATGGTTTGAGTTATAAGGAGAGGCTGGATAGACTGGGACTTTTTTTTTCTGGAGCGCAGGGGGCTGAGGGGTGATTTTATAGAGGTCTATAAAATAATGAGGGGCATAGATCAGCTAGGTAGACAATATCTTTTCCCAAAGGTAGGAGAGTCTAAAACTAGAGCGTATAGGTTTAAGGTGAGAGGGGAGAGATACAAAAGGGTCCAGAGGAGCAATATTTTCACACAGAGGGTGGGAGTGTCTGGAACAAGCTGCCAGAAGTAGTAGCAAAGGCAGGTACAATTTTGTCATTGAAAAAGCATTTAGACAGTTACATGAGTAAGATGGCTATAGAGGGATATGGGCCAAACATGGGCAATCGGGGTTAGCTTAGTCGTTTAAAAAAAGGGCAGCATGGACAAGTTAGGCTGAAGGGCCTGTTTCCATGCTGTAAACCTTTATGACTCTATGACTCTAATGCTACTCTAAGTATCTGCTTGGAGATGAGAGAACTGACCTGAGGTAATTTGCCATTTACTTCCTTGTTTGAGGGAAATATTTGATCTTGGTTTGCTTTATTTGACCTTAACCACCAAACATTTGCTCTTTATGTTTGTATCATTTTTAACTGAGCAACAGATTAAGGGGCAAGGTTCACACAACAGTATAATTAACCATACCCGAGAACCATAGAATCCCTCCAGTGCAGAAGGAGGCCATTTGGCCCATCAGGTCTGCACCAACTCTCCAAAGATCATCCCACCCAGACCCTACTGCTGATACCCCAGGCATTAATCATGGCCAATCCATCTAACCTGCATATCTTTGGACCATGGGAGGAAACTGGAGCACCCAGAGGAAATCCACACAGAAACAGTGAGAACGTGCAAATTCCACACTGACTGTAACCCAAGGTCAGAATCGGACCCCAGTCCCTGGCACTGTGAGACAGCAGTGCTAACCATTGTGCCACTGTGCCACCCCATTCTAGGCAAAACGCGTAGAAGAAATGGATAATCATAAAATGTGGCCTATTGACTGATTAGGCTCTGGGGAAAAAAAAACAAAGATGGAGGGACACAAGTTCGTTATATTGGGCTGGATTTTTACAGGGCAGTGCAGGGGAAATGTTTTATTACCCGAGAAGGAAAGTCTACACTGGAGAAAAGCCTGCCCCACAGCCAAAGCACACTGCCACTGGGCAAAACTGGACGCAAGACTGGCCTGCTGAAGAAAATAATGGTTTAGTAGTGTTTGAATTTGCTTTCTTGAATTTAGCTTCACGATAAGGTTTTAGCTGTCAGTTCTGGTCGCCACACTACCAGAAGGACGTGGAGGCTTTGGAGAGAGTACAGAGGAGGTTTACCAGGATGTTGCCTGGTATGGAGGGGCTTGGTTATGAGGAGAGATTGGG
Source organism: Mustelus asterias (assembly GCF_964213995.1). Classification (NCBI taxonomy): domain Eukaryota; kingdom Metazoa; phylum Chordata; class Chondrichthyes; order Carcharhiniformes; family Triakidae; genus Mustelus; species Mustelus asterias. The sequence goes on from NC_135804.1 coordinate 91,722,363, forward strand.
GAAATTGGGGTTGTTCTCCTTGGAAAGACGGAGGATGAGGGGAGACTTAATAGAGGTGTATAAAATTATGAAAGGCATAGATAGGGTGAACGGTGGGAAGCTTTTCCCCGGGTCGGTGGTGACGTTCACGAGGGGTCATAGGTTCAAGGTGAAGGGGGGGAGGTTTAACACAGATATCAGAAGGACATATTTCACACAGAGGGTCGTGGGGGCCTGGAATGTGTTGCCGGGCAAGGTGGTGGAGGCGGACACACTGGGAACGTTTAAGACTTATCTAGACAGCTATATGAACGGAGTGGGAATGGAGGGATACAAAAGAGTGGTCTAGTTTGGACCAGGGAGCGGCGCGGGCTAATTGTTCCTGGTTTCTCGTTTCAAGGCTTCATTCTACGATCATCTTGCTGGTGCCAGTACAGAGTGAGACTGCGGATAGTTGGGAACCTGTCTCGGGGGCAGGGAATTCATATGGTGTTCGTGGAAGTGGAAATGACTAGGGTTGGGAAGCATTTTCCGATCGGGGCCATTGTGATCTCCTGGACTCGTTTCGATCGCCTCAGGGGGTCGGAGAGGAATTTCCCAGATTTTTTTTCCCCATATTGGCCCTGGGGTTTTTCACTCTGGGTTTTCGCCTCTCCCTGGAGATCACATGGTCTGGAATGGGGGGGTGGGGGTAAGTTAATAGGTTGTAATGAACAAAGCATCGTAGCTGTGAGGGACAGCTCGGTGGATAGGATATTGGTATGTAGATAGGCTGGAAAATTGGGCGGGGATCCTGGATTCAGGATTCAATCCTGGACCGGGGAGCGGCGCGGGCTTGGAGGGACGAAGGGCCTGTTCCTGTGCTGTATTGTTCTTTGTTCTTTGTTCTTTGTTCATTGCGAGACCGGGAGGGGAATTTTACGGTCCTATCACAGGGGGGTGGGGGGCACCATAAAATGCTGCAAACCATTCGTAGCTCCATTGACCGAGGTGGGAATGGAAGATTGCACCATTGAGACGGGGCTGTAAAATTCTAACCTGAGGTTTGAGCTAGGCATGGAATGGAGGCAATCGCCTCGAGGTATTATTGCTCAACTATTAATCAGGGACAGGGACTTAGGCCCCTCAGTTGGAGGAAGACCTAGCATCAAGAACTGCCAGACAATCTGATTGGCCGGTAGCTTCTGCAGTCCCAGCAGTGCCAGAGCTCAGTAGTGGGTGCTGCTAGAACTGCAAGCAGGGACAGGAAGAAGAGAGTTGGCTACCCAAGACAAGCAAGTCCCAGACCTTTAGTGCAGTGAGGGATCTGAGAGCCCAGGAAAGGTGTAGAGGTGTGTGTGGTTGGGGGGGTAGGGGGGCGGGGGAGGGGAGGAGGTGGAGGAGACAGGTTTTGGAGAGCAGGCAATGAGGAAAGAAGGAGGGGTGATGTATTGTGGGCTGGGGGGACGGGGCATAATCCCAATGAACACAGGGCACCGTCTGAACGATATGCCCCCCCCGCCCCCCAAACTCACCTTTATTCAACTTGGCCTCATAAAATGTACTGTCTACTGCTGCCCACCTGTCCATGCAGGATTATTGCAGAATATGTCAGTCAATTAGCTTGCTAACAAGCTCAATTGACCTTTTATTAATTATTTAAATCTGGCAGGAGAGCTGCCAATTTTGCCGTTTGCCCAATAACGCATTATGGGAATAGTCCAGGTTGGCACTCCTCATGTACTCCACGTAAAGTACCACCTGCTGAAAAGACACCTGTCAGGGAGTGATAAAATCCAGCCCATTGAAATATCCTGGAAATGAATCAATTAAAACAGGAAACCACACGTTAAGCCTTGATTTCAGTACTGTGAGAAAGCAAGGAAGGTGAAAACGAACATAATCACGACTAGGAAATAACAAGAGAGGAAATTTCAGGGTAGCAGTAACGAATTTGAAAGGCCGTGATGTGCTTGAGCCAATCTCTGTGGTGAGAGGGAGACAGAAAATTTACTATCAGCCTGCCCAGCAGTTTGTAAAAGAGTGTTAGAAGATCCTACTCAGATAAAAGAAGAATATGAGTTTCCTTCTGGTTGTGGTTTTAAAAATTCTAACTTACGAGTATGCAGAGCCAGGAAGGAACCTGATGCACTGTGCATCGCAGATAGCTGGATTTACACTGCCTTTAACCACTGGTCTAATTTCACTGCTTCTTTTCACACAGTCTTTGAATAGTAAGCCTTTGGAGATGCCGAAGTTATGACTTGGCTGTGATTCACTCCATCATTGCCAAAGTTAGGGACGCAAGAATGGCCTGCTGAAGAAAATAATGGTTTAGTAATGTTTGAATTTGCTTTCTTGACTTTAGCTTCACGATAAGGTTTTAGCTGACAGGCTTTGCGAGACGTGGAGGGGAATTTTACGGTCCTATCACAGGGGGGTGGGGGGGGCACCATAAAATGCTGCAAACCATTCGTGGCTCCATTGCCCGAGGTGGGAATGGAAGATTGTACTGTTGAGACGGGGCCGTAAAATTCTAACCTGAGGTTTGAGCTAGGCATGGAATGGAGGCAATGGCCTAGAGGTATTATTGCTCAATTATTAATCCGGAAACTCAGCTAATGTTCTGGGGGCCAGAATTCAAATCTCACCAAGGCAGGTGGTGGAATTTGAATTCAATAAAAAATATCTGGAATTAAGAGTCTACTTATGACTGTGAAACTACGTCAAATGTTGAAAAAACCCATCTGATTCTCTAATGTCTTTTAGGGAAGGAAATCTACTGTCCTTGCCTGGTCTGGCCTAGATGTGACTCCACAGCCACAGCAATGTGGCTGACTCTCAGCTGCCCTCTGAACAAGGGCAACTAGGGATGGGCAATAAATGCTGGCCAGCCAATGACACCCATGTCCCACAAATGAATAAAAAAGTATAGCCTCAGGTGGTGGAATTCAATTACTATTCTACACTCCATTCAATGGCTGATACTTGCTTAAGCCCCTTAAAAGAAGAGTTTCTTGGACGCTGTCATAAAATGATTGCATTTCAATTAAAAAAAGGCTGGACAACTGGGCTGAAGGCTGAGACTAAGATTGTCTGAATTTCTTTCACAAACTGAAAAGCCATGTTTTAAAATTCATCCGGAAGGTCCGAATAAGATGGTATAAATATTGTAATGGATTTTCACCATACTTTATTCATTGTCTGGTGGCATTAATCTCATTTCAGAAGTTATTTTTCCTTAGGTCTATTTGTTTGAATAAACTGAATTTTCAATTCAGCCAAGTGGTAATTTGACAGGACAGGTAATGAATAAAGAATGGAGCAATCTTGCATGATCAAGTTCCTTACCATTCTGTTTGTTTGAGCAACATTTGAAACTGACAAACTATTCCCAGTTTGTATCTACTCCAGGTCCACTTTGTGTCATACTTGCCTTTACGAAGATAGGCAAGGAAATTAATTTGTTGCAGGGAATTAATCTTTTCATTCATTTCAAGATCTGTATACAAAAATCTAAATCACATTCATTCCTCATTCAAAATGAAATGAATCCATGATGCTACTTTGATCTTTCCTTTGTTATAAGTCACAGTTATTACATGAAGTCACAGTTAAGGATTTTGTGAGCTGTATCTAAAACTTCCTATCTGAATTCAGATACCCATTTAATCTCCTTAGGTTGGTTATGTTTGTGCTCGTCGAGTGAGAGGTGAGGTAATGCTGAGGAATGGGATACTTCATTTTAAGTACTTAACATCTTCAACAAACAGTCCCGTATCAGAAACAGATGCAGAGTAAAGTTCCCATTTTTCTGTATCAATCTTAGAGTTTCTTACTCTTCGTCAAGTGATATTTTCCCTCCTGTAAATAACTATACAGTACATTAATGACTTTATCACTGGTGCTTCCTGCTCTCACCCTGAACTGGAAAATTACATCAACTTTTCTTCAAATTTCCTCTCCTTTCCTCTTCACATGGTCCATCCCTGACTCTTCCTTTCCTCAACGTTTCTCTCTCTCTCTCCAATTCTGGGGATAGGCTGTCAGGGCAACATGATGGCACAGTGGTTAGCATTGCTACCTCACAGTGCCAGGGACCCGGGTTCAATTCCCGGCTTAGGTCACTGTCTGTACGGAGTCTGCACATTCTCCCCGTGTCTGCGTGGGTTTCCTCCGGGTGCTCTGGTTTCCTCCCACAGTCCGAAAGACGTACTGGTTAAGTGTATTGGCCATGCTAAATTCTACCTCAGTGTACCCAAATAGGTGCTGGAGTGTGGCAACTAGGGGATTTTCACAGTAACTTCATTGCAGTGTTAATGTAAGCCTACTTATGACACTAATAAATAAGCTTTCAATCAATATTCACTCTCAGCTATAATAAGGCAATATTGCTAGAAAAACTGCAGGTCTGGCAGCATCCGTGGAGAGATAAACTGAGTTAATGTTTCGAGTCCATCTGACTCTTTTTCAGAGCTTCTTCACTATAAGCTCCCTGACTCTGAAAGCTATTTTAATTACACCTGCTCACAGCCAGCTTCCTATAAGGATTCTTCCATTCTTCCAATTTCTCAACGGCATTTACTCAGCAATAATCTGCTTACGGATGCTCAGTTTGGGTTTCGCCAGGATCACTCAGCTCCTGACCACATTACAGCCTTGGTTCAAATGTGGACAAAAGATCCGAGTGCCAGAGGTGAGGAAAAAATAACTGCCCTTGACATCAAGGCAGCATTTGACTGAATATGGCATCAAGGATCCCGAGCAAAACTAAATCAAATCAAATCAAACTTGAGACATTGGTCCAGATTTTCATCTTTGAGGCAGAAGGCATGAGTTGAATAAACTCCCAAAGTTATGATTCTACCACTTTGGTAGTGTCTGCCAATGCTATTTTCACCAGGTAGAGATGGGTACAGACTGGAGGCAAGGCCCCAGCCTTCTGTGGCAGGCCCAAAATGGAGACGAACGTGGGCCAATGCCAAGGCAGCTAAGTTGAAAGGCTTGCCTCTGCCCCACTGAGACATCAGCCCAGTTCTTGTGAAGAGTGTGATGTCCCTTTAAGCCTCAACCCATGCCCCTCTCAACTCCATAAACACCATACCTTGGCAAAAATTCATGTCTAATGTTGTGCCAAGCTTTATCTTTCTGAAATTTGCTCATTGGCCCCTTGAGTGAGAAAGCGTTTGAGCTGTGGCCCTCCCAAGCATTAAGGTTGGACAAGCATACCTTAATGGCTTTCCAGTTGTCAGAAATAACAACCTGGCAATTATGATATTTAATGGTCATTCCCTTTTCCAAACAAAGCACTGTGACCAATCACCGTATTAAAGACAGTTCAAACTTATGAGACAGCATTTCAATATAGCATATGAAACGGCCAACATCCCTTGTACTTGCTTATAATATTGTTCCACCTCCAAACCCTAGTTCACACATGATTCACAAAACATCTGTGCTGGAGTGATTCACAGCACTTACCCCAAAGTCTACCCCGCTCTCTCAATATTGCAGAAGTTTGCAAATGCCCACTTCTGCAATGGTGCTAGTAACATCAGGGTGCAGCAGCTTACGGACTTGCAATCTGCCCTCTTATTCCTGCCCTGTTATTCTGCGTTGATGAAACTTGCTGGTGCCAGAAAGATCCCAATTAATATTCCTGCACAGTGGTACAGTGGTTAGCACTGCTGTCTCACAGTGCCAGGGACCCGGATTCGATTCTTGGCTTGGGTCACTTTCTGTACGAAGTCTGTACCATCTCCCCGTGTCTGCATGGGTTTCCTCCGGGTGCTCCAGTTTCCTCCCACAGTCCAAAAGGCGTGCTGGTTAGGTGCATTGGCCATGCTAAATTCTCCCTCAGTGTGCCCGAACAGGCGCCAGATTGTGGCGACTGGGGGATTTTCACAGTAACTTCATTGCAGTGTTAATGTAAGCCTATTTGCGACACTAATAAATAAACTTTAGATAATGTGTGTGTTCCTATGGCTCAAGCCCCTGTGATTTAAATTTAACTTCACAGTAACAAAGAAATGAAACACCAAAATTGTTTCCAGGATAAATGGCAAAAATGCACATGGGGCAAAATTTACACCAGTTCTGTTGAAAGTTGCAATATTTTCTTCAGGTGATGTACAGAATGTTGGCAGGCGTACATGTGTGTACCATCCATTGTGGAAGAATAGAACAGGCAGCTGCTCTGAGTAATTAACAATAGTACAAGCTGGAGCGCTGGGTATTTGTACTTCAGGATGTGAGTTGCAAGGTGGGATGTAATTGGAAAGTTTGGTGCAAATATAGAATGGTACAAATGTTCATTGAATAATTTAAGTCCATTCACACAGGGTTGGGTTTATTTTAAATTTGAACATTAAAAAATGCTGAAAATTACACAACAGCATCTGGCAAAAAGAGACAGGTTAATGTGTCAGAAATCATTGTACAAACAAAGGTGGATGCCTGCTCATCATTATCATTGCACTACTTGCATGCCAAACAGAGGAAGCAGCCTTCGATAGACAGAGCTAAATGTTCCTCAACCAACGGATCAGGTCAAGATTCTGCAGTCCTGCAACACCCCATCATGAATGATGATGATGAAACTGTAGAATCAGTGCAGAAGGAGGCCATTCATCCCGTTAAGTCTGCACCGACTCTCTGAGAGAACATCGTACCCAGGCCCTTTCCCCGTAACCCCTTGCAATTACCATGGCTAATCTACCTAACCTATACATCTTTGGACTGTGAGAGGAAACTGGTGCACCCGGAGGAAACCCACTCACGCACTTGGAGAACGTGCAAACTCTTCAGACAGTTACCCAAGGCCAGAATCAAACCCAAGTCCCTGGCACTGTGAGGCAACAGCGCTGACCACTCTGCACCACAAGAGGAGGAGGCTCCACAAATATCCCCATCCTGAGTGATGGGGGAGCCAGTTCATTAGTGCAAAAGATGATACTGAAGCGTTTGCAACCATCTTCAGCCAGAAGTGTCAAGTGGAAGATCTATCTCAGCCTCTTGCTGTGGTCCACAATATTATAGATGCCGATCTTCATTCAATTTGATTCACTCCATGTGATATCAGAACAGCTGAAGTCACTGGGTACCACAAAGCTATGGGCTTTGACAGCACTCCAGCAGGAGTACTGGAGACTTGTGCTCCAGAACTGACCATGCCTCTAGCCAAGCAGTTCTATTATAGCTACAATACTGGCATCTACCTGTCAATGTGGAAAATTGCCCAGGTATGGCCTACACTGAAAAAGGATAACAAGTCCAATCACTGCCCCATCAGTCTACTCGCAATAATCAGCAAAGAGATGGAAAATGCTGTCAACAGTGCTATCAAACAACACTTACACAGAAATAATCTGCTCACAGATACTCAGTTTAGGTTCTGCAAGGACCACTCAGCTTTTGATCTCAGTACAGCCTTGGTCTAAACATGAACAAAAGAGCTGAACTCAAAGGGGAAGTTGAAGGTAACTGCCCTTGATATCAAATGTGACCAAATTTGACCAAATGTGACATCAAGGTGTCCTGGCAAAATTGAAATCAATAGAATCAGGAGAAGGCTCTCACTGGGCCTGGAGGTCTGGAGTGCTTATACTTCAATGCAAGGAGCGTAGCAGGTAAGACAGACGAACTTAGGGCCTTAATGCTCACGAGGAATTTGGATGTGGTTGCGGTGACAGAGACTTGGTTGAAAGAGGGACAGGACTGGCAGCTGAATATTCCGGGGTACAAGTGTTTTAGGCGAGACAGAGGAGGGGCCAAAAGAGGTGGGGGAGTAGCAGTATTAGTTGGAGAGCATATTACAGCGCTGCAGAGGGAGGACAATTCAGAGGGGTCGTGTAACGAGTCACTCTGGGTGGAGCTTAGAAACAGGAAGGGCGCAGTCACTATGTTGGGGGTATACTGGATAAGGGAAGTGGAAGAACGGATATGTCGGGAGATACTGGATAGGTGCAGGAAAAATAGGGTTGTTGTAGTGGGAGACTTCAATTTCCCTGGTATAGGCTGGAAATCGCTGAGAGCTGGGACTCTGAATGGGGAGGAATTTGTAAAATGCGTACAGGAGGGTTCTTTGGGACAATATGTAGATAGCCCGACTAGAGAGGGGGCTATACTGGACCTAGTACTGGGGAATGAGCCCGGTCAGGTCAGGTCAGGTCTTCAAAGTTTCGGTAGGGGAACATGTAGCAAATAGTGACCACAATTCTGTTAGCTTTAGGATAGTGATGGAAAAGGATGAGTGGTGTCCCAAGGGTAAGGTGTTGGATTGGGGGAAGGCTAACTTTAGTGGGATTAGGCAGAAATTGGCAGCACTTGATTGGGAGAGGCTGTTTGAGGGTAAATCCACATCTGGCATGTGGGAGTGTTTTAAGGAACAGTAGTTAGGGCTACAGGACAGGCATGTGCCTGTAAAAAAGGATAGGAAGGGTAGGATTCAAGAACCGTGGATAACCAGGGAAATTGAGGGACTGGTCAAAAAGAAAAGAGAGGCGTATGTTAGGCCCAGACAGCTAAAAACGGAGGGAGCTCTGGAGGAGTACAAAGAAAGTAGGGAAGAACTCAAACGCGGAATTAGAAGGGCAAAAAGGGGTCACGAAATGTCCTTGGCAGACTTGTAAGGAGAATCCCAAGGCATTTTATTCATACGTTAGGAACAAAAGGGTTGTCAGGGAAAAAATCGGACCTCTCAGGGACAAAAGTGGGGAATTATGCTTGGAGCCCAAAGAAGTAGGGGAGATCCTAAATGAATACTTTGCGTCGGTATTCACAAAGGAGAGGGATGTGTTGACTGGGAGTGTCTCGGAGGGGAGTGTTGAACCATTGGAGAAAATCTCCATTACAAGGGAGGAAGTGTTAGGTTTGTTAGAGAATATAAAGACTGACAAATCCCCAGGGCCTGATGGAATCTATCCAAGGCTGCTCAGGGAGACGAGAGATGAAATCGCTGGGCCTCTGACACAAATCTTTGTCTTGTCACTGGACGCAGGTGAGGTCCCAGAGGATTGGAGGATAGCTAATGTGGCCCCGTTATTTAAGAAGGGTAGGAAGGATAACCCGGATAATTATAGGCCGGTGAGCTTGATGTCCGTGGTGGGGAAGATGTTGGAGAAGATTCTTAGAGATAGGGTGTATGCGCATTTAGAAAGTAATAAACTCATTAACGATAGTCAGCATGGTTTTGTGAGAGGGAGGTCATGCCTCACTAACCTGGTGGAGTTTTTTGAAGAAGTGACCAGAATGGTTGACGAGGGAAGGGCCGTGGATGTCGTCTATATGGACTTTAGTAAAGCGTTTGACAAAGTCCCTCACGGTAGGCTGGTGAAAAAGGTTGGATCTCATGGGATAAAGGGGGAGGTGGCTAGATGGGTGGAGAACTGGCTTGGTCACAGAAGACAGAGGGTGGTAGTGGAAGGGTCTTTTTCTGGCTGGAGGCCTGTGACTAGTGGTGTTCCGCAGGGCTCTGTATTGGGACCTCTGTTGTTTGTGATTTATATAAACGATCTGGAAGAAGGTGTAACTGGGGTGATTTGTGGACGACACAAAATTGGCAGGACTTGCAGATAGTGAGGAGCATTGTCAGAAGCTCCAGAAGGATATAGATAGGCTGGAAATTTGGGCAAAGAAATGGCAGCTGGAGTTCAATCCTGATGAATGAGAAGTGATGCATTTTGGTAGAAATAATGTAGGGAGGAGCTATACGATAAATGGCAGAACCATAAAGGGTGTAGATACGCAGAGGGACCTGGGTGTGCAAGTCCACAGATCCTTGAAGGTGACGTCACAGGTGGAGAAGGTGGTGAAGAAGGCATATGGCATGCTTGCCTTTATAGGACGGGGCATAGAGTATAAAAGTTGGGGTCTGATGTTGCAGATGTATAGAACGTTGGTTCGGCCGCATTTGGAATACTGCGTCCAGTTCTGGTCGCCACACTACCAGAAGGACGTGGAGCTTTGGAGAGAGTACAGAGGAGGTTTACCAGGATGTTGCCTGGTATGGAGGGGCTTAATTATGAGGAGAGATTGGGTAAACTGGGGTTGTTCTCCCTGGAAAGACGGAGAGTGCTCTGGAGCATCTGCGGTGTTGCTATCATGATTTGGTGCATCTATTCAGGGAGGACAAAGGATTTGGTAACTTGTCCACACTGCAGTCCACTTGGGGGGACGGGTTGGCAGTTGCAAGGCTTCATAAAATTGGGCACCATGACAGCTGTGCTGCACTGACCACCTACCTACCTGTCTCCATTGCAGTGTTATTGCCTGTAAACCAGCAGACACTCTTAAGTGGACAATTAATCGCCACTTAATGTTAATGGACACTTAATGGCTGCTGTTGCTGGACTTTTACCCTTTTACCAGGATGTTGCCTGGTATGGAGGGGCTTAGTTATGAGGAGAGATTGGGTAAATTGGGGCTGTTCTCCCTGGAAAGACGGAGGATGAGGAGAGACTTAATAGAGGTGTATAAAATTATGAAAGGCATAGATAGGGTGAACGGTGGGAAGCTTTTCCCCAGGTCGGTGGTGACGTTCACGAGGGGTCATAGGTTCAAGGTGAAGGGGGGGAGGTTTAACACAGATATCAGAAGGACGTATTTTACACAGAGGGTGGTGGGGGCCTGGAATGCGCTGCCAGGCAAGGTGGTGGAGGCAGACACACTGGGAACGTTTAAGACTTATCTAGATAGCCATATGAACGGAGTGGGAATGGAGGGATACAAAAGAATGGTCTAGTTTGGACCAGGGAGCGGCACGGGCTTGGAGGGCTGAAGGGCCTGTTCCTGTGCTGTATTGTTCTTTGTTCTTTGTTCTTTGTACTGGTTGGAGCCACATTTAGCACAAATGAAGATGGCTGTGGTTATTGGAGAACAATCACCTTAGTGTCAGATCATTGCTGCAAGAGCTTTTAAGGGTTGTGCTCTACATCCAACTATCTTCAGCTGTTTCATTACTGACCGTTCCTCCTTGATAAGGTCAGAAGTGGGGATGTTCACGGTTGATTATACAAAGTTCATAACCATTCACAGCTCCTCAGATACTGTAGTCCATGGTCATATGCAGCAAGATCTAGATAACTTTTCAGCTTGGGCAACTAACACACGTGCCAGGCAATGGCCATCTCCAACAAAAGGGAATCTAACCATCTCTGCTTGACATTCAACTGATGTCATCAGCATCGCTGAATTCTCCACTATCAACATCCTGAGGGTTACCATTGTCCAGAAAATGAACCAGACCAAACATGTAAATACTATGGCTACACAGACTGGAATTCTGAGGCAAGTAACTCATTTCCTGACTCCCCAAAGCTTGTTGATGAATTGGCAGCTGACAGAGTCAGGCCACAGTCATTAATTGGATGGCAGTCTCGGCAACAGCTGCTTCATTGGTTACTACCAGTAAAATTGCTTCAACAATCTCACTGTTTACCCACATGGGACTAGGACTCACAATTGGTCCTGGCTTCAGGATCCATGACATGCTGATAACTGCCCATTGTATTACTGCCGTAACTTCAACTTGCTATTTCAGACTCGATGCTGTTCATGAATATCTCAATCTGATTATTAAACAGAATGTGTGGAAATTCAAAGAGGAAGCGCTGTTCCTTCACTTATTACAGTAAATTGTGGCATAATATTTCAGATGCTCTTAGATTTAATGGCTGTGATTCACCCAAATTGGCACTAATTGGCATGCCGGTGGGAAAACCAAAGGGCAGGACTTTCTGGCCTCACTCGCCCCAAAACTGGAAAATCCTGCTTGAGGTCAACAGACCTTTGCATGGTCCACCCTCACTGCAACCTCCTCCCCCGCCCCCCGCCCCGCCCCCACCCCCCACCGTTACAATTCTTGTGGTGGTGGGCGGCTTGGGAAATTTCCAGTCAAAGTGTTTGCCGCTCGTGCTGGCAGCATTTGTTAGGGAGACCCGAAAGAGACAATTGAATGCATCTCAGGAAACATGCTGGCCCACCCCATTGTTCAGATATCGGGACATGCTTTTTAGAAGGTGCCTCAATCTCCTTGCTCTCAAACAGACCCTCCTCCCCTACAAATCAGAAATAGTGATGCCCTCCACTGAACAGGAGAGCACCAACAGCCCCTCAGCAAAGAGAGGCATCCTACAGCCTCCACCACTGAAATAACGGATCACCCCCCACCGCCCCCCCCCCCCCCCCCCCCCCCCCCCACCACACAGGCATGAGGTTGGCCGGACCTGACTCCCCCTCAGCTCACCTCCTCCCACAGCCCCCTTCAAATCCTCCCTTGGTATCCCCTTCAGGCGCTGCCTCCTGGCACATTGGCATTGACACGCAGGCCTGGCATATTGAACCCCAAGAGGCATCAAAGTGATAGGTCCAATGCCCATGTGCCCTTCTGCCTCTGCCAGGCTGCAGAGGAGGGTCCCAAGAGTCCTGGCGGCTGTTGGACTCGGGCTGGGCATAAGGAGTTGACAGGATGGGTCTCATGGCTGGACCACAAGCATCTGCAGGCAGTTTTAAAGCAGCTAATGGCTTTTCATAAGAACATAAGAACATAAGATTTTCAGTTTCTCTTTTGTGCAAACACTGTGGTTAGGAACAATTGGGGTACTTGTGATACATTCAAGCTAAAGGGAGAGGTAAATAAACACAACTGACTGGATGCTGAGTAAAAACCATTAAGCTGTCAGTCAAAGGAGAGATAAAAAGACTGGACTGAAATTCAATGGAAAGAAAGGTTTACAGAAGGTTGGCAGGTATTTCAAAGGTTCTTAGCTTTCTATGAAGGCTCAGAAACTTGAAATAAATGCTGTTTTAGGGACTCAGTGAAACACCGTGGAGAAGGGAATTCTCCCTCGTCTAATTTGTGACAATGAGTGAATGGTAACAGTCAGAGGACTTGAAAGGGATCTACTCACACCCGCAGCTTCCTAGAGAGAAAAAGGGGAATTATTTCTGCTGAATAGAGTGCTGCGGTGATTTGAAAGCCTTCCATCTATCTTAGGGGCATGGAGATTAAAGTGAGCAGGGAACTTGAATGGTTTTAGAGGACAGAGACAATTAGAGTATTTTAACATAGAACATAGAACATAGAAAGCCACAGCACAAACAGGCCCTTCGGCCCACAAGTTGCGCCGATCACATCCCCACCTCTAGGCCTATCTATAGCCCTCAATCCCATTAAATCCCATGTACTCATCCAGAAGTCTCTTAAAAGACCCCAACGAGTTTGCCTCCACCACCACCGACGTCAGCCGATTCCACTCACCCACCACCCTCTGAGTGAAAAACTTACCCCTGACATCTCCTCTGTACCTACCCCCCAACACCTTAAACCTGTGTCCTCTCGTAGCAACCATTTCAGCCCTTGGAAATAGCCTCTGAGAGTCTACCCTATCCAGACCTCTCAACATCTTGTAAACCTCTATCAGGTCACCTCTCATCCTTCGTCTCTCCAGGGAGAAGAGACCAAGCTCCCTCAACCTATCCTCATAAGGCATGCCCCCCAATCCAGGCAACATCCTTGTAAATCTCCTCTGCATCCTTTCAATGGCTTCAACATCTTTCCTGTAATGAGGTGACCAGAACTGCGCGCAGTACTCCAAGTGGGGTCTAACCAGGTTTTATCCCGGAATAATGCCTGAATTCACCATCCTGAAACAGAACAACACCAGGGATAGAAGGAGCAGTTCAGCTATTAGACCCCCATCCTGGTGAAGAGTGATAAGGGTGACCCTTGGCCCAAACCCAAGCCCACCCAACCCCCACAACCCTTGGGGGACTCTCGCTCTGCAGCCTGGCAGTGGCAGAGGGGCACATGGGCACTGCACCTATGTTCTTGACCCCCCCTGCCTCGGGGTCCAACACACCAGGTCCATATTGGTCATGACCAAAGCCCTCCTGGTGCAGTTCCGACTGGTGAACAGTGGGAGGTCGCTGAATGGGCTTCCAGCCCGCTAATGATATATCAGTGAAGGGTTTTACAAAATTGTCAGGTTCCCGCTCGCTCCATGCAGGATCCCCAATTGGAGTCAGTAGTGCAGGCCAGGTGAATATGTTCAGCCCTGACGGAAATCCCATTTTAGGTCCGATGCCTCATTGAATGGGTGACTGGGATTCCTGGCAGTGGCAAACAGGGCCGGTGAATCCCCCACCAATGTGTATTTCCAACATTTTCAGTTTCAATTTCAGATTGGTCGTATCTTTTAAATTTTCTTTCTCAGTCATTTTATTCTATCCAGTATTAGTCAGGTATCTGTCACAGTCCTATTCCAGATGGGTCCGATTGAATAAGCTATTTTCTTTAAAGTTTATTTATTAGTGTCACAGGTGGGCTTACAGTAACACCGAAATTATGTTATTCTGAAAATCCCCTAGTCGCCACACTCTAGTGCCTGTTCAGGTGCACTGAGGGAGAATTTAGCACGGCCAATGCACCTTACCAGCATGTCTTTCAGACTATGGGAGGAAATGGGAGCACCCGGAGGAAACCCATGCAGACACAGGGAGAATGTGCAGACTTTGCACAGACAGTGACCCAAGTCGTGAATCAAATCTGGGTCCCTGGCACTGTGAGGCAGCAGTACTAGCTATTGTGTCACCATGTTACCCACAGCATTTACTCTAAGATTTATTTTTACCAATTGCCATTTGAAATACCATCAACATTCCATAGTTCCACTAGATCTTTGTTAATTTTGTGACGACTTTGGAATAAATCCTAACACACAAGCACCATTGTTTTTTTTAATGTCTGTTTTTTTTAAGCACTGTGGTTATAGACTGTGCATTGATCTGCTGCCAGCAACATTCGATTTATTTCGGGAATTGTACTTATACAGCTGTAAATTTTAAACAATTTGAGCACCAACAAAATCCTTAAGTGCTTCTTAAATCTAGCTTGAATTAAAACTATAGTTATACTTCGTGTGTTATCAATAGGATTGTCAACTTTCCAGGATTCTCCTAGCATCTCAAGCAATTAAAAGACATAACCAGGACACTACTGCAAACAACCCAGGAGACCAATTATCGGGGTATTAAAAATGCTTTTCTTTCCATTAAGCCATAATTTGGAATTGTCCCTTTAAATTGGTAAATTGCAAATATCACACCATTATTTAAGAACAGCAAGAGACTGAAAAAAGAAATTATTGACTTGTTAGTCTAACAAATGCTGTGGAGAAGTTTTTGGAATCTATAATTGCGGATAGAGTAACTGAGCACTTGGAAAAAATTAAGCTGTTTAGAGAGAACCAACATGAGTTTGTAAAGAGTAAGTCATATTGAACAAACCCAATTGAATTTTTTTGAGGAAGTGACCACAGTCGTTGATAGAAGAATGTCTATGAATGTAATTCATGTGGACTTTCAGAAGGCACTTGATAATGTTCCATATGAGAGACTGTTAGCTGAAATCAAAGCTCATGGAAATGAAGGCAAGCTATTGATGTGTTTAATTAATCAAAGATAGAAAAGATATCTGCTTGAATCAAGTTCCACAAGGATCTTTCTTGAGGTCTCAACTATTCACTATAGTGACTGAGATAACACAAAAGAGAACCATATATCCAAGTTGCAGATAGCAAAGACTGGAAACAAGGTGAATTGTGTAGATAAGCACACATTTTGGACAGAAAAAGGATAAACTGGAGAAAAAGCAAAAAATGAGTGGAAATCCGAAGAGACTTAAGAGCCCATGTACACAGATGACTATCAAAATGAGAATGTAACATTAGCCTTCATAATCAGAGGGTTAAAAGGGGAGGAAGTTTTGCTCCAGTTATGCAAAACCCTGTTAAGACCAAGTGCTGTGCAAGATTTTGGGTATAGCACCATTGGTGTGATATTTAGAATCATAGAATGATAGAAACCCAGACGTGCTGGTTAGGTGCAGTGGCCATGCTAAATTCTCCCTCAGTTTACCCGAACAGGTGCCAGAGTGTGGCAACTAGGGGAATTTCACAGTAACTTCATTGCAGTGTTAATGTAAGCCTTACTTGTGACTAATAAATTAACTTTAAAAAGCCATTTGGCCCATCAAGTCTGCACCAACTCTCTGAAAGAGCATCCCATCCAGACACTCCCCGCCACCCTAACTCCGTAACCTCGCGCATTTCCAATAGCCAATCCATCTCACCTGCACATCTTTGTACACTGGTAGGAAACCGGAGCACCCGGAGGAAATCCACGCAGACACGGGGAGAACATGCAAACTCAACACAGACAGTCACCCAAGGCTAGAATAGTACGCGGGTCCCTGGCACTGTGGGGCAGCAACGCAAAGCACTGTGCCATCCTGCCATCTGATTTAAGGGTGAAATCACCCCAGAAATTTGGCAAATCTGATTTCAGGCAGGTAAAGTAGCATCTGACCTGCCGATGGCAATGTTGGCTTTTTACGCCTTGTTGTGCTGCACTTTGTATAGAACATGCAGAGGCATGGATTTCACAATGGGTCGCTGGCCTCTAATTGTCCTGCCCAACCATCACCTCAAGTGTTTCAATAAACTGCGTGCCATACTTAACGGCTGTCCCTGCACACAGCTCATTCTCTTCAAGTCACAAGAAGCTGCTGGGAAGTCAAGGTTGACAAATCTAGGAAGCATACTGCCTCGAAGTTCATTGACGCCTCTTTCAAACACCTGCTTGGTACAGTGGAACCCACTGTGATGTTCTGTACTCACACTTTGGGTGAATACCCTCATCCAAATTGACCAATCCAGCATTGGAGATGACAGCAGCAGTGGTCAGTGCCAATGCCTTCCAGAAGAGGACAGCCATCCAGTGTTGCAAGAGGATGAATGATTTATGTTCAGCACGGCTAAGTAACGCTTCTCGTCACTTGCAATTCCACAAACTCACAGGTCCATCACACACTATAGGGATCTCACTCAATGCCAGCTCAAGGGATACCACCACACACATCTTCATCCCCACTGTGAGTTGTGTCCTGATCACCTTCATGGCTCCCCTCACCATCCACACATGCCAGGTATCCTTATCAGCTGCCCGAGCACAGGTTTTATTTATACTCTCTAACCATCTGTCTTCACATGGGACAAGCTAGCCTACATCAAAAGAGAGGATCCCAGATGGGTGGAGGGGTGTCAGAACTCAAGGACCTCATGGACATTGAGGGCAGAGCCATTCAGCTGGTTGGAAAGGATGTGGACCATTCATGTGCTGATGGTGACGTCAGCAGCACTCAACCAAGTGAAGATCCAGCACTGCAACACCCATCAGATAGCAATACCTTGAATGATGTCTCCTGTTTCTCAGACTCCTGCCTTGCACGAATGACTTCTCCTTGCTTTTACAGGCACATCTGGGGAACAGCTGAGGTGGTCCATGCGCCAGGTCCTGGACTCCATCCCTGAGAACACTGCCCCACAGCAGGACATTGAATGCAGGCTGGGATCCCCCAGGTCTCAGCTCTCCAGATAATGCCCGCCAAAGTCAGCACAGCAGCCTGCCTTTACCTCCCCTGTGGATGTTGGGGATGCACCAAAACATAGTGGCAGGATAAGAAAGGTCAGGAAGTTGCAGTTGCATAGCATTTATATGGTTGTTAATCATTTGTATATGACATTCATTACTGTAAATAAACTCCCACTAATTTCACCCTCTCCATGACTCCTTGTTATGACCAGTGTTCCTGTCAGTCTGAACTGAAAACTTGATATCTGCACTATATGTTGCAGGGAACAGAGAGATCTGCGCATGTGTGATAGCGGTCTCTAGTGTGAGCAGTCAGTTTTCTGGCGATAATAGACTCTGCCCCCTCCTGCAATCGGTGGGAATCAGCTTGTGCATCATTTTTTGCATTAAGTGCCATAAGATTTCATTTGTGGCCTCACTGAAAAAATTGATCTGGAACTCACCCATTTTCTCGCTCGTTCAGCACTTTGAACTTTTTCCACTTCAGTTATTTTGACCTTTTCAATGTATTAGTATGTATACAAAATGGGAAAAATTGCATAAACCAACAATGTTAATGTTGCACAAAAATACTCACAAGATGTTCTTCATCCATAACCCAAATACCACCATCACAATCAATGTCCGACATTAGTACACCAGCAACTGACTTCATTGGAGTTTTCAAAGTTCTCTATGAAAAGTTTGTTTTTATATTTGGAACCAATGACAGTGTTACGCATGCAGTGTTACATGTTACTGAGAACAAAGTACTGGCTGAACGGTTGTGCAAAAATTTCCACCATCCTTAATGCTTTACTGAAATCCAGGTGACAACACTGCACTTGAACTCTTATTCCATATGGTAGAAGATGATAATTCCATCAGAATGTACCAGCTAATCCTAATAGGTATAAAAGAAACTGGTTACCCTTTGACATATTACAGAACTACAGCGGATAACAGACTTGGTAGTTATGCGATTATACACTGTTGTAAAACTGAAATGTTTACGCAAATTCAGCAGTCCTCCCAATATGTGATCACTATGGCGATCAACAGTGTGTAATTATCTTTATTTTCCTTTCTTTAGTATAATAGCTTCATGCCTTCCTTCATCTCAGAACTCTCTTCCCAACATTTGAAGCAGTGACGGAAATTTGAATTTGAAGAGAAAAGCTGTCAGGTTACAGCCGTTCCACAATCCATCATGCTTTAAATCTTACCTGCACATGGATCTATGCAGGTTGAGACATCCAATGACTTGAAAAGCAGATTGTGAATGAATTCTTTTATTTTTCCATATCAAAGAGACCTAATGCTGAATTGAATATTCTCATACTACAGTTTATTAATTTCTGATTAGTTTGGAGCTGTGAATGATATGAGTGTCACATTTCCAGTTTAGGCATGCACATCTCATCTCCATATCAAAAAACAAACGCAACCAGTTTTCTTTTAATAATTTGATTGGAAGAGCTGTGATTTCACAGAGCCATTCACATCTAAAAACAAGTGGCCTGCATTGTGAGAGATTTTTGACCTTTGCCAGTTTCCATCTTCTGGTTTGATTTATAAGAACACAGATTTAACATAGTAAAGGGAATGGTGTTAGTTATTCATGTTTTTGAAGACGGACATTATCCATATCTGCGTCTGAACTGTTCTCCCCAAATGATGTCTCATAGAGGGATCAATTAGCATAGCTTCTTTGAAAATAAATGAGAATTTTCCAATTGTTCTTTCAAACATCGGAATGCATCATCCCAATGAAAGGCAGAGATATGAATTTGCATAGAAGTACAACATCCTTTGAACCATGAACCTTCAAATGATCTCACTGTTTTATTAACTTAATTAGTATGAATTTCAAAACTAATGCCGTTTTCTCCAAGAATCCGGCTGGCACGCTAGGCAATTTTTAATTCTCTCAAAAAAGAAGGGCTTTGAAATGCACGGAATAAATTTTTAAGTGAATGTTTGTCTATTTTCTCTACCATACACTGCAGATGTGAAGACAATGGATATGGTATGTAACTCCGACACATGCCGCTGAGAGAATGTATACAGGTGCATATATATATATATATATATAATAAGCTACAATGAGGTAACTTCTTCTTGTGAAATCTGAGGAGAAAAGTCTAATTTTCTTGAGTTATTGCTGTTCCCACAGTGGTGAGGCTAATTTGAACTTAGAATAGGGAAAAGGATGGCTGGAGGGGATCAGGATAGGGAATGGGAATAGGAGCACCCCCATTTGATTATTGGCACTAAACCTGCACAATATTAACTTGCTGGGCTTTATTTCCATTTGAATGATTTACTGTCTGCCTAATTACATTAGAAATCGGAGAGATCATCCTCCAGCCATGGACAATTTCTAGACATGACTAGCAAGACCTATCTCAAGTCATGAGGCATCTCTTAAAAGGGAGGATGTATCTCCAGAATATAATTTTTATGATATTGCTACAGGAAGGCTGCCCCTGCCTTTCTGATGCCCTTTTGGAGGCCCTGGCATATGAAGCCAGGGAAAGGAGAGAGCTAATCTTCTGCAGTAGCATCACCAAGACTATCTTGAAGAAGGGCTGGACAAAGATGCCTGACAAGACCAGCGCCACCAATATCAACCCCTGAGCCTGGATTCAATGCAAAAAATGGATCAATGTCTTTCCAAGAGCAAGAAGAGGGGTACAGCTCTTCACCTCTTGACAGCGCTATAGCAGTCCTATTATCCTCCCAATCAACAATTCGCTCCCCTCCAATACATCTTCAGTACACTATCACTTTATTGCAAACACACACTTCTCCCCTTTCGCCACTACATTCCAGCACTATTTTCTCTTTTCTACTATTTGCACAATGACCTACTCCTTCCAACACACTTTTAACACTTCACCTTTCTATGACTCTGATTTCCGTTCATCTCCTCCCCTTGTTCGTCTCACCTTACTTCTTCCTCTATTTTTCACCACACACAAAATACCCCTACATATTCACTTAACGTTTCAGCAGATACGCGCTGAGCAATTGGTTGATCTCCCATATCTTTTGCTGCTATGCCTTCAGTTTGCCTTCCTTCCGCTACCTCCTCAATTTCCATTGATTTCCTTGTTGGACTGCTGCTGCTCCAAATGCAGGCCTCTCTTAGCATGTCACACTCTGTTCTGTGAAGGATACTCTTCATCAACTACATTGAAGTGAAGGCCCACCAAGGCAGCAGAACTCCTATTTCATCATCCACTGTGTGCTTAATAATGATCCAGGTACTCCAGTTATTTCTGTGTTGCTCACGCATGGTGAATTAATACATTGGGTGTCATGAGTCACGTCTGCACTGGCTTATGTTACCCTCTACAGCTCTCCCTCACCTTGTCCCTAGTAACCATAAGGCCATATTCATGGGAGGATGACAAACCGGGTTGACCATAGAGGACTTCATAATAATTGCCTGAATGTCTTACAAATTTGCAAGATCCTATTTGGACGAATTACCAATAGTTTAACATTGATGAAGTGAGAACCTTTTCTATTGCTAGTATTACTGGCTGATGTTCTGTTGCCTTGATGGCAACAAGTATGCAGTTAATGAAGTCCTGCAGGGAAGGATGTAAGGCACTGCTGCAAGTGTGAGTTGACTCCCATTGAGGTGAACTGGAAGATGATATAACATTCAGTCCTGGTAAAGAGGGCTTTCTTGACTTCCTTTGCACTTTTATGTATTGCAGACTATGATATGAGGCTATCATCCAAAAAGAACGAAAAGTGCCAGTGGCAAAGAAGTCCAGGCTGTGAAGAGTGATTCCTCTAAAATGTGCAGCAATCCTACAAATACCCATGTAGACTGCTTAGAAGCTGCCTCCTTCAAGGTATCATGCTTGTGCGGCCATGCAAACAAAAAATGTGATCGTTCTAAATTGGCTTATAAAAAAACAAGGAACACTTGGAAGGATTAGTGATGACTGATAGCCTCTGGCAAAGCATGCCTCCCTATTCCAGCAAGAAGAAATCTGTCTGGAGAAACACAGCTTCAGATAGGTCCAAGAAAGTGACTCTTAGTCTGTACACCCTGCAGACCTGGTATGGTGTCTTACAAGAAGCTCCCCCTCACCTTCTGTTCTTTGATAGGCGCAGCTGCTGCTGTTTCTCTCCCTACAAGCGTTCCTCCATCTGGAAGATGCTAGCAATAATTGCAAACAAGATAAACACACAGAGCTTACTCGAGGTGGTGAGGCCAAACATGCGTGAAAAAAGCAATCTGAAAACTGAAAATCCTGCGTGCAAACCAAACAGCAGGTCGATGCTACAATGCACTCAGCTGCATGTCCTTCTAAATATGTATCAGTAGCTCTGAGAACACCAATCCGGCTAGCTTTCAATGACCAGTCGAATGCATGTGACTCATTTTCAAATATTAAGTGTCTATCGGAGAAATCAGAGATATATCAGTAAGACTTATAAGTTCGATATGACATCTTGTGATGTGGATGGATAGAGTCCCAGTTCCACTCCAAGTCTTGATGGCCAAGGAAAGTGTGTTCATAACTTCCAACTTGTATCATGGAACCAAATTTAAATTTCCTCACAAGGCCAGGTTCTACCTCTGGCAGGTGTTTCCTCTCGAACCCTAAAACTGTGCTGGTAAAATGATAACAGGAAGGAGTGTGTCTGAACAATGAAGTAGGAAGCATACAGTCCTCATTTTATTCAACCCAGTCTCCTGTCTGGCCAGTGTTCAAAAAACTGGCTTAATATCTTTGTAATGGAACAATGAATCCAATTATACATGATAATTATGCCTAAATAGCACATATTAATGCAATGTTTTGGTGTATGCCTATGATATTAATCTAAAAGAGAACTTAAATGTAAATCTAGAATATTACAAAAAAAACTGTGGGAACTGTCAAGCAGCAACTGTTTAAAACCTGGATAATTTACAAAGTGACGAAATTTGAAGTTCTCTGAGTTCCATTTTCATCCACTGAAGTGTCAGATCTTTGGATCTCCTACAACTTGACAAAGGAACATTTTAATTAGCTATAACAGCAAAGTCTCATCCAAATCACCCAATGTAGCCTTGTGGATGACATTTGGCTAATAGAGAGTGAAATATTCATAAAATCAAATTTCTAATGCACAATAGTGTCACGGCTGTAGAGAAGGTGGACGCCGTGGAGGGATTGACTACGGAGTCTCTGTGGGTGGAGGTTAGGAACAGGAAGGGGTCGGTAACGTTGCTGGGTGTTTTCTATAGGCCGCCCAATAGTAACAGAGATGTTGAGGAGCAGATGGGGAAACAGATCCTGGAGAGATGTAGGAATAACAGAGTTGTCATGATGGGAGATTTTAATTTCCCAAACATAGATTGGAATATCCCTAGGGCTAGGGGTTTGGATGGAGAGGAGTTTGTTAGGTGTGTCCAGGAGAGTTTCCTGACACAGTATGTGGATAAGCCGACTAGAGGAGAGGCTGTACTTGATCTGGTGCTGGCTAATGAACCTGGACAGGTGGAGGATCTCTCGGTGGGTGAGCATCTTGGGGATAGCGATCATAATTCTATCTCCTTCACGATAGCATTGGAAAGAGATAGGATCAGGCAGGCTAGGAAAGTGTTTCTCTGGAGTAAAGGGAAATACAGTGTCATCAGGGAGGAAATTAGACGGGTAAATTGGAAGGAGGCATTCTTGGGGAAAAGTACCGAAGGAAAGTGGAGGATTTTCAAGGAATGTTTGTCTGGAGCTCTGCATGACAACGTTCCGATGAGACAGGGGGGTGTTGGTAGGGTACGGGAACCGTGGTGCACGAAGGTTGTGATGAACCTGGTGAATAAGAAAAGAGAGGCGTACAGAAGGTTCAGAGAGCTAGGAGGTGTTAAGGATTTAGAGGAGTATACGGGATGTAGGAAGGAGCTTAAGAAGGAAATTAGGAGAGCGAGAAGGGGTCATGAGAAGGCCTTGGCGGGTAAGATTAAGGAGAATCCCAAGGCTTTCTACAAATATGTCAAGAGTAAAAGGATGAGATGTGAAGGCATAGGACCCTTAAAAGGTGAAGGGAGAAAAGTTTGTGCGGAACCGTTAGAAATGGCGGAGCTGCTTAATGAATACTTTACCTCGGTATTCACGGTGGAAAGGGATCTGGGTGGTTGTACTGCTGGTTTGCGGTGGACAGAAAGGATCGAGCATGTGGACATAAAGAAAGAGGATGTGTTGGAACTATTGAATGGCATCAAGGTTGGTAAGTCGCCGGGACCTGATGGGATGTACCCCAGGTTACTGTGGGAGGTGAGGGAGGAGATTGCGGAGCCTTTGGCGATGATCTTTGCATCGTCGATGGAGACGGGAGAGGTTCCGGAGGATTGGAGGATTGCAGATGTGGTCCCTATATTCAAGAAAGGGAACAGGGACAGCCCGGGAAATTACCGACCGGTGAGTCTAACCTCAGTGGTTGGTAAGTTGATGGAGAGGATCCTGAGAGACAGGATTTATGATCATCTAGAGAAGTTTAGTATGATCAAAAGTAGTCAGCACGGCTTTGTCAAGGGCAGGTCGTGCCTTACGAGCCTGGTTGAGTTCTTTGAAAATGTGACCAAACACATTGACGAAGGAAGAGCGGTGGATGTGGTCTATATGGACTTCAGCAAGGCGTTCGATAAGGTCCCCCATGCAAGACTTCTTGAGAAAGTGAGAGGGCATGGGATCCAAGGGGCTGTTGCCTTGTGGATCCAGAACTGGCTTGCCTGCAGAAGGCAGAGAGTGGCTGTGGAGGGGTCTTTCTCTGCATGGAGGTCAGTGACCAGTGGAGTGCCCCAGGGATCTGTTCTGGGACCCTTGCTGTTTGTCATTTTCATAAATGACCTGGATGAGGAAGTGGAGGGATGGGTTGGTAAGTTTGCTGACGACACCAAGGTAGGTGGTGTTGTGGATAGTTTGGAGGGATGTCAGAAGTTGCAGCGAGACATAGATAGAATGCAAGACTGGGCGGAGAAGTGGCAGATGGACTTCAACCCGGATAAGTGTGTGGTGATCCATTTTGGCAGATCCAATGGGATGATGCAGCAGTATAATATGAAGGGTACCATTCTTAGCAGTGTAGAGGATCAGAAGGACCTTGGGGTCCGGGTCCATAGGACTCTTAAATCGGCCTCGCAGGTGGAGGATGCGGTCAAGAAGGCGTACTGGCCTTCATTAATCGAGGGATTGAGTTTAGGAGTCGGGAGATAATGCTGCAGCTTTATAGGACCCTGGTTAGACCCCACTTGGAGTACTGCGCGCAGTTCTGGTCACCTCATTACAGGAAAGATGTTGAAGCCATTGAAAGGGTGCAGAGGAGATTTACAAGGATGTTGCCTGGATTGGGGGGCATGCCTTATGAGGATAGGTTGAGGGAGCTTGGTCTCTTCTCCCTGGAGAGACGAAGGATGAGAGGTGACCTGATAGAGGTTTACAAGATGTTGAGAGGTCTGGATAGGGTAGACTCTCAGAGGCTATTTCCAAGGGCTGAAATGGTTGCTACGAGAGGACACAGGTTTAAGGTGCTGGGGGGTAGGTACAGAGGAGATGTCAGGGGTAAGTTTTTCACTCAGAGGGTGGTGGGTGAGTGGAATCGGCTGACGTCGGTGGTGGTGGAGGCAAACTCGTTGGGGTCTTTTAAGAGACTTCTGGATGAGTACATGGGATTTAATGGGATTGAGGGCTATAGATAGGCCTAGAGGTGGGGATGTGATCGGCGCAACTTGTGGGCCGAAGGGCCTGTTTGTGCTGTGGCTTTCTATGTTCTATGTTCTAATTTCATTCCAATTCTCTTCCCACACCTAGTGATGCACTAAGGCAATCTTTCATCCATTTCCGTAGCTATTAATTCCTAGAACAGGTTGCTGATCTGTCACATCAAGCACAGCTAACCAGGTGTCTCTCCCATTCTTAATGCCATTGACATGTGAGAAGGAATTACAGGTTGACACACTGAACCTCTTTGAGTGCATTATGAATGCACTTTCCTTGGTCATTGAGTCCTCGGGTGGGGCTTAAACCTGGAGCTGCTGGCTCACAAGCAAGGATGCTATTCACTATGCCACAAGACATTCTACCGTACATATAAGATTTAACAATATATCTCTGATTGCTCCAGTAGGCGCATAATATTTGGAAATGAATCACTCACATTAGTTTGTATGAATTGTTTGTCATTTCCTTCAGCGCTGCCCAATTACCAACTCGGCTAAATGTAAAGTTATTTTGGCAACCAACAGCCAAGGTGATTTGGACGGCACATCCTAAACCCACAATTTCGAATGCCCAAAAGGACAAGAGCAGCAAGCATATAAAATACTACTGTCTGTTACTTCTCCTTAGTCACACACCATCCTGACTTGGAAATGCACCATTGTTCATTCATCATCGCTAGATCAATATCCTGGAACTCCCTACTTAACAGCATTGTGAGAGTTCCTTTACTGCACAAAGTGCAGTAGTTTAAGAAGGATGCTCATCACTCACCTTCTCATGGCAATTATAAAGGGGCAATAAATGTTGGCTTTTTCAGCAAAAACCAGAACCACTAAATGACAAAAAAAACTTATTGATGAGAAAACATCAGGCAACAACTTTTGTACCAGCCTCAGTTATTTTAAGGTGATAGAGGGAAGAAAGCCATTCAGTTCCTTGTTCTGGATCGTTACACGTGTGGATTTTATCTTAAAGCATGGGTTCAATTTAATGGGCCACCTGTGAGCGGGAAAGCGGGTATAAATTAGGGTGCCATTCCAAAGATGGTGTGCATGCCACCGGCCCACCCCAACACAATGCTCTGAGTGGTAGGGGAGGTGTCAGATGGGCCGCTCACCCATGGCCCAGTTAAGGTCCTTAAATGGGCAATTAATATCCAATTAAGGGCCTCATCCCACTGCCGCTCTGATGTGATGGGTGGAAGGTGGGGCTGGTGTTCAAGTGCAGCCTGGCAGTTTTGACCCTGAAGGCTACTAACCAGTTCAGGGGCTGGGTGCCTCTCAGCAACGCCTTGGTGCCAATTGGAAAACCTTCCTGACAGTTTGCATCCCTACATCTCCACCCGCACCCCCCCGCTCCCCTCCGACTCCCCCCCCCCCCCCCCCCCCCCCCCCCGGCCAGTCTAACATGCCTCCATCCTCCCTCACTTGGGCCTGCCAACCTGGCTTGAGTGAGATCCCATATGTACCTGAATGTCTGGGTCCATTATCTCCTTTGACCTACCTGTATTATCGGCAATGATCACTGCTGTTGCTGGCACTTTCAGTATCCAGAGGTACTCGTCTTCAATTATCTGGCAGCTCTGAGACCTATGTCAGACTGCTATTTATTGACTACAGCTCAGGCTTCAACACCATTATTCCCACAAAACTCATCTCCAAACTCCATGGCCTGGGCCTCGGCACATCTCTCTGCGACAGGATCCTGAACTTCCTAACTCACAGACCACAATCAGTAAGTATACCCAACAACACCTCCTCCACGATCATCCTCAACACCAGTGTCTCACAAGGCTGTGCTCTCAGCCCCCTACTATACTCCTTATACACCTATGGTTGTGCAGCCAAATTCCCCTCCAATTTGATTTTCAAGTTTGCTGACGACACCATCGTAGTGGGTCAGATCTCAGACAATGATGAGACAGAGTACAGGAATAAGATAGAGAATCTGGTGAATTGGTGCAGCAACAATAATCTCTCCCTCAATGTCAACAAGATGAAGGAGCTTGCCATCGACTTCAGGAAGCGTAAAGGAGAACATGCCCCTGTCTACATCAATGGGGACGAAGTAGAAAGGGTCGAGAGCTTCAAGTTTTTAGGTGTCCAGATCACCAACAACCTGTCCTGGTCCCCCCATGCCGACACTATAGTTAAGAAAGCCCACTAACGCCTCTACTTTCTCAGAAGACTAAGAAAATTTGGCATGTCAGCTACGACTCTCACCAACTTTTACAGATGCATCATAGAAAGTATTCTTTCTGGTTGTATCACAGCTTGGTATGGCTCCTGCTCTGCCCAAGACCACAAGGAACTACAAAAGATTGTGAATGTAGCCCAATCCATCACGCAAACCAGCCTCCCATCCATTGACTCTGTCTACACTTCCCGCTGCCTCGGCAAAGCAGTCAGCATAATTAAGGACCCCAAGCACCCCGGACATTCTCTCTCCCACCTTCTTCCTTCGGGAAAAAGATACAAAAGTCTGAGGTCAAGTACCAACCGACTCAAGAACAGCTTCTTCCCTGCTGCTGTCAGACTTTGAATGGACTTACCTTGCATTAAGTTGATCTTTCTCTACACCCTAGCTATGACTGTAACACTACATTCTGCACTCTATTCCTTCTCTATGAACAGTATGTTTTGTCTGTATAGCGCGCAAGAAACAATACTTTTCACTGTATGTTAATACATGTGACAATAATAAATCAAATCAAATCAAACCTCTATGAGTCTATACTTCCTCCAGGAGACAGGTAGAAGTCCTGCATCGTACTAATTAAAGGGCCATCGTCTGAAAAATTAAAGCTGGACAACTTGGATAAGCAAAGGTGGACTCACCCCAAGGGACATTTTTTGCTGTGGTCTGGGGACCTTGCACTCAGCATATAATCCAGTCCCATGATTGGGTTAAATTGTAATCCTTAGCATAAGTTTATATATTTCTGCTCAAAGAATAACCACTTAGATGATACAGCTGCATCAGTGGAACTGGAGTCAATTCCTTCAGGAGGCTAGGAAAAAAAATAATAAAGGTGTAGGCATTTATTTAAAAGTTCCCGTTAAATGCTATTTTCTACATTTTTCCAATAATGATTTGCAGATTTCTGGAAAGTTTTCATAGATAAGCACCATTTTTGATGAATAAAAATCTCAATCAGGTGCATATTTTTGCTAAAATGCAAGAGCTCAACATTTGTGAAGCTACCATTCTCCAATTTAGACTTCATCCTCTTACTCTGAAAAATTCTCTATGCCAATCCTACCATGATCATTGCACATCTTACTTTATATTTATGTAAGCTCCAAATATGTCTGTCTACATATTTTTCTGATTCCCTGAATTATCACTGTGTTGACATCGAGACGTGTCGCACTGTGCAGGACCATAAAATTGTGAAACTGCTCGTCTCCCTCCATCTTCCACTTGTACAGCTATCTTCAAAACCTCGATTTGTCATTTCTTTGACTGTTTTCAAATTTGATGCAATAGTATGGATAAGTACCTCAGCATGAAAATAATGAAACCATATGCTGATGTGTCTAAATAAGATAAGAAAGGAAGCTCTAATGGAGCAAAAGAAATGGGGTGGACCAGTTCGGCAAATAGCCTCTTTATCTATTAATAATTGCACATGATTGTACTCTGCACCATTGGCACTTTTTTCACAAATAAACAAAAACAATATGCCAATTGGATGAATTTTCTTCCCCAGACTTGGTTTGGTTCTTTATTTAAGTATTTCAATATGAAAATTTTTATTAATCTGCAAATTTAGCAAATGGCACAGTGGGTAGCACTGCTGCCTCACAGCGCCAGGGGCCCAGGTTCAATTCTGGACTCGGGTCATGTCTGTGTGAAGTTTGCACCTTCTCCCCATGTCCGCATGGGTTTCCTCCGAGTGCTCCGGTTTCCTCCCACAGTCCAAATATATGCGGGTTAGGTTGATTGACAATCCCCTTAGTGTCAGGAGGACTGGCAGGGTAAATGGTTGGCGTTATGGGGATTTGATCTGGGTGGGATTGTTGTCAGTGCAGGCTCAATGGGCTGAAGGGCCTCTTTCTGCGCTGCAGGGATTCTATGAAAAGCACAAATATGTTTCAGTCCAAAATTTTGTCGCAACAGACAGTTAGTCCTGAGTGTGGGTGCCAGGTTATTTGTCCTTCCCATTTCACTTATTTGCAACATTTGGCAGCTAACACTGTGAGTATAGTCAAGTACAAGCGTTGACTCAGTGGTGGCATTCTCACATTGGAATCAGAATATCAATAGTTCAATCCCTGCTCTGTAGTTAAGCACATGAGCCAAACTGATACTTCAGTGCAGTACCCTGGGAATGCTGTGTCATTAGACCCATCATCTTTCAGATGAATCACAGAATCATAGAATTCCTACAGTGCAGAAGAAGGCCATTCGGCCCATCGAGCTTGCACCAACAACAATCTCACCCAGCTCCTATCCCCGTGTTTTTACTCTGCTAATCCCCCTAAACTGCATGACTTGGGATACTAGGGGCAATTTAGCATGGCCAATCAACCTAACTCGCACATCTTTGGACTGTGGGAGCAAACCGAAGCACCCGGAGGAAATGCACACAGGCACGGGGAGAGGGTGCAAACTCCACACAGACAGTGACCCGAGGCCGGAATTGAATCCAGGTCCCTGACGCTGTGAGGCATGAGACACTAAACTATCTGCCCTCTCAGTTGCATGGACAAGGTCCTGTGACACAATCTGACAAAGAACATGAGAGTTCTTCCTTTGGCCAGGCAAACATTCATCCCTAAACCAGCCCCACGATGAAAATTATCATTTTCATTTCTCTCAATGTTATTTATTGGGCAGTGTGTTCACATTTATTGATAGGTTTGCCTAATTGCAACAGCAAGTGTATTTGAAAAGTACCTCAAATATTATGGAGGACATTGGGATGTCCTGAGGATGTGTAAGATACAGTACAAATATGCCTTCATTATTGATGACCAGGTAACATTACAATTTGCACAGGTGCATTGATATGGAATTAGTACCATTGCAAATGAAAACCTTGGATTTTAAAAAACAGAATTTGCTAAATATATTTTCAAACAGATTTTTGGATGGATTAGGAGAGAAGCTTAAAAAAAACAATTAGGGAGGAAAGAGAAACTATTAAGTCAAATTATCAAGGAACATAAACCAAGTTGTAAAGTATTACAGGCTTAAAATTTAAAGAAAAGAAAGCCAGGATGGCAGGGGCTATTAAGGGACAGCGAGGATAAAGCCACAAGCTGTGAAAGTGAAATGGCAGGAATCCTCAGTAATTGCATTTCGTCAGTGTTTACCAGGGAGGCCAGGGAAATGTGACAACTTGACATGTTAGAGTAGACTAGGTACAATATAATTACATTTTAAATAAATAGAATATTAAATAGAATTTAGGAAAGAAGTAGCAGAGGCAGTATAATACTTATTTAATAATTCATTCAGTTTTAAGTTTATTTATTAATGACACAAGTAGGCTTACATTAACACTGCAGTGAAGTTACTGTGAAAAGCACCTAGGTCCTGTTTGGGTACACTGAGGGAGAATTTAGCATGGCCAATATACCTAACCAGCACATCATTCAGACTGTGGGAGGAAACGGGAGAACCCGGAGGAAACCCATGCAGACAAAAGGAGAATGTGCAGACTCTGCATAGAGAGTGACCAACCTGGGAATCGAACCGGGGTCTCCGGTGCTGTGAGACAACAGGGCTAACCACTGTGCCATCATGCCACCCACCCAGAGTGGAATGCCAGAAGACTGTTGGATATTTAATATTGTACTGATATTTAAGAAGCTAACAGCTGAACATTGACGTTAGGAAAAATAAAGTAATTCCTATTAAAGAAGAAAATAAAAATCTGGAAACCAAAATCATAATAATGAATAGTGAGCATGGATTTCATAAAGGAAGATCTTGTTTAACCAACCTCACTGAAATATTTGAAAAAGCAACACAGAGTTGACAAGAGTAATGTGGTAGATGTAATTCATCCAGATTTCCAAAATGTTTTTGATAAGGTAACGGATAAATGACGAATGAAAAGCATGTGGCGCTGGGGACAAGTAGCAGACTGGATCAATAGCTAGTTGCAAGGCAGAAATCAGAGAGTAAGTCTAAAGGGTGTCCAGTCAGAACAGCATAAGGTAGAAAGTGGGGACCAACAAGGATCAGTGCGGACTCACAATGTATATTAACAATTCAACTTTAAGATCAACGGCACACTTTCTAAGCTTACAGAGAAGACCATTTATTTTTGGTAGGAGGAGAGGGGCGGAGGTGAATCGATATCGAGGAAGGTCTGCAACGTGCAGAATGGACGTACACTTGACAAGGGATTAATACAAATATAAAGTAATACATTTTGCTAAGAATAAGATAAAGGTCACACATTATTGGCAAATAAGAATCTAAACAGAATGGAGAAGCAAAGGGACAAAGGGATATAGAAGTGTAAACATACAAAACCCGATGAAAGTCAATAAGACCGAATAAAAGCAGCCAAGCACAAGTCTTAATTTCCAGAGGGATCGAATTGAAAAGTTGAGATTTTATGCTAACCTGATTTGAAACTTTAGGACTGTGTACAATTATGATCACCATTTCATAAAAAGGATATTAAGGCACTGAGGTGGGAGCAAAAACAAATTTATGAGTATGACTCCAGAAATTCATGGTTATTAACTGATCAGAAAAGATTAAAATCATTTTCTTAATTTATTCTTTCATATGGGACGTGTGCTTCGCTTGTTAGGCCAGGGGAGTGGTGGCAGTGGTATTATGGCTGGACTAGTAATCCAGGGACTCAGGGTAATGCTCTGGGGACCACCACTGCAGATGGTGGAATTTGAATTCAATGAAAATCTAGAATTAAAAGTCCAATGATGACCATGAAACCATAGTCAATTGTCGTTAAAACCCAACTGGTTCAGTCATTTCCTTTAGGGAGGGAAATCTGCCATCACTTACCTGGTCTAGCCCATATTTGGATCCAGATCCACAGCAATGTGGTTGACTCTTAACTGCCCTCAAGGGCAATTATGGATGGGCAATAAATTTTGGCTCAGCCAACAATGCTGAAGTCCCATGAATGAAAAAAAAATTCTTGCCTATCCATAATTCCTTGAGATGGTGGTGGTGAGTATGAGTCACCTCTTTGAACCACTGCATTCCATGTGGTGCAGGTATACCTGGAAAGGAATGTTGGATTTTTGACCCAACAACAGTGAAGGAACAGAGATATTTTTCCAAGTTAGGTTGACTTGGAGGTGAACTTGCATGTGGCGGTGTTCCCATGCATCTTCACCCTCATCCTCGGTGGCAGAGGTCATGGATCTGGAAGGTGCTGTCGAAGAAGTCTTTGTGAGTTGCTGCAGGGCATCTTTTTATAAGGTACACACTGCTGCCACTATACATCGATGGTGGAAGGGATGGATGTTAGTGGATGAGGTGCAAATCAACTGGGCGGCTTTGTCCTGGATTGTGTTAAATTTCTTGAGTGTTGTTGGAGCTGCACTTACCTCGGCAAGTGGAGAGTACTCCATCACACTCCTGGCTTGTGCAATATAGATGATAGACAGGCTTTGGGAAGTCGACAGCAGAGTTGCCTATCCTTTTTCCTGCTCTTGTATCCACAGTATTTATAGGCTGGTCCGGTTTTGTTTCCGGTCAATGGTAACCTCAGGATGTTGATAGTGAGGGATTCAGTGATGGTAATGGCATTGAATGTCAAGAAGAGATAGTTAGATTCTTTCTTGTTGGAGATGGTCATTGCTTGGTACATCTTTGGTGCAAATGTTACTTGCAAATTATCAGCACGAGCCTGGATATTGTTCAGGTCTTGCTGTATTTGGGTATGGACTGATTCAACATCTGAGAAGTAGTGAATGATACTGAACATTGTGCAATTATCAGCAAACTCCCTACTCCTGACTCTATGATGGAGGGAAGGTCATTGACTAAGCAGCTTAAGACAGTGGAGCCTTGGACAACTTCCTGACAAACTGCTGCATTGATGAACACCAACAATCACAATCATACCTAGCTTTCATTGAGAGTGAAAGTTGTGCCATATTGTTTATTTTTTTTGACTCTACATCGTTTCTGAGGCCTACTCATGGTGGATACATGGTGAGTAGCAATGGAAGTGGAAATGGGGTGTGAGGGGATGGGGGGTGTAGGGTGCCATGAGTTGATATGGAAGTGGCATGAATTGGCATTGAGGGCGCATGTGAAGTGGAGCATGAAGGGTGAGGGTTGGAGGGCTTAACATGTCCTACAACAACTGGACCAAGTCCCAGGGAACAGAGGTTAACCTTCTAGCCAGCCCACCTTCACACTCACTTGCCTCTGTGGCCACTTACAATTTCTTCAGAGGACAACAGGCCCAACTTTCCCCAATACTGACCTACCCAGAGCAAAAGAAGGGTCTTACAGAGCCCTTTAAACTGAGGCACATCTTCCAAGTAGAGGCTCTTCTGGTAATAAAATCTAAATGTGGAGATGCCGGCGTTGGACTGGGGTAAGCACAGTAAAAAGTCTCACAACACCAGGTTAAAGTCCAACAGGTTTATTTGGTAGCAAATACCATAAGCTTTCGGAGCAATGCTCCGAAAGCTTATGGTATTTGCTACCAAATAAACCTGTTGGATTTTAACCTGGTGTTGTGAGACTTCTTACAATAAAATCTAACCCAGAGTGTGTTTCCATTTATGGTTTGAGCAAAAGTAGAGATCACCAATATAAGACAGTAAAATTATGGAATTCAGAAGATACTCTTTATCCAGAGAGTGGTGCGATTTAACCCAATAGGAAATTGAGTAATTGAGGTGCATAGTAACAATCACACTACACAAGTGTAAGGCAATGACCATCTCCAACAAGAGAGAATCCAACCATCATAAAATACTACAAATATACAGCAGTGCAGTCAACATCTGTAAACAGATAAACAGCTTAATGTTTCAGGTTTCTGACACACTAGCCTCAAAGCCTCATCAGAATGGAAAAATGTTTGCTTTTGTGCGTTTGGTTATAAAGAAAAATTAGGGTTGTAACTTCCTACTAGTGGCGGAAAGTCAATGCCTGCTAGAATTACAAGTATTTGAAGTGCACTTACCTGCACTGGAACACTCTGGGAAATGGCATGGTGGCACAGTGGTTAACACTGCTGCCTCACAGCGCCAGGGGTCTGGGTTCAAGTCTGATCTCGAGGTGACTGTCTATATGGAGTTTGCATGTGTCTGCGTGGGTTTCCTCTGGGTGCTGTGATTTCCTTCCACACTCAAAAGATGTGCAGGTTAGGTTGATTGGCCATGTTAAATTGCCCCTTAATGTCAGGGAGATTAGCAGGGTAAATACATGGGGTTAAGGGGATAGGTCCTGGCTGGGACTATTGTCGGTGCTGAAATACCTTCTTCTGCACTGTAGGATTTCTAACTCCATTTAGATCTCTGTTGGCTGGAGCTGCTTGGGACCTGCAGATATAGAGCCCCCAGGTCACAGTATGATGTAACTTCAGTGAGCTCAGGGAGCGCACACCCTTTTTTTAACTACACTGACTGTTGGGAAGCAGGTAAGTTTCAAGGATCCAGTGAAATTGATTGGCCAAGGAAAAGGTAAGCGAATAGTCAGGAGGATGTGTCAGTAGGGTGTGGGTTTCAAACATTGGGGGAGT
The DNA here is from genome assembly GCF_964213995.1 of Mustelus asterias. Classification (NCBI taxonomy): domain Eukaryota; kingdom Metazoa; phylum Chordata; class Chondrichthyes; order Carcharhiniformes; family Triakidae; genus Mustelus; species Mustelus asterias. The sequence continues at coordinate 91,757,160 of NC_135804.1, forward strand.
AGATTGGTGGGGAGTTGGACATTTGAAAATGGTGAGGAGTTGGATGGCGGGAGGGGGCTCAGTGAGACAGACATCAAGGGGTGAATGCTGCTCGATCAGGGGATCGCGTGGGGCAGGTCAGGTTGGGTGCTAAGGTCGAGGAAGTATGGGGAATACTGTGAGGTGCTTAGCTGGGGGAGGGGTGGGGGGGTGTCCCTTGAGGAGTCAGGAATGTGGGTGGTGCCCATGTGGAGCTCGTTCTGGGTGTTCAATCTAGATACATTGAATTTAGAAGTGTTTTTATTTCTTCTAACTCTTTCAGAGCAACTGCATGTGTAAAATTGGCAGAACCATCCAAAGTTAGTGATTAAAATCAATTTGTCAGATGGTTCCCAGCCCAGCGCAATTGTCCAGGGGAAGTTAACATTCCTGGACAACTATGGGGTTAACCTTTACCTGGGAACCTCCAAGAGAAATTTTCCAGCGCATCTTTGGGATACCTCTTAAATCAGATACTGGACAGTCATGGGGTTATGGGCCAATGAAAGTAATGCTCGAGAATGCTAGCTTTCATTGCATTGGTGTCTGCATCAAGCTCCCTATACTGCAGGCCAACAAACTACCTCAGCCTCAATATCAGAGCACTACACTCTCTTGCCCCAGAATGACATCTCATTATTCAAATTAATTATCCTACAACCTATCCGAGTGCATCCACTCGCTCACCAACTTGCTTACACAACATTTCTGATATTCGGCATGACAAGGTTCGAAATAAATGCCATTTTATTTTTCCTTCCTCTTGTTGATGCTGAAGCCAAGTGAAAGGAAGTTGAGACTGCCCAAACTCACTATAAATAACATCATTAGAGCAAGCGGAGTTAACTTTTCTTTCATCAGTTACTTTGAACCCAACTCCCAAAGGTGATAGGCAGGGGTCTAATTCATTGGTAAATTGCATTATTTGTACCCAGACAAGGATTTCCCATATTTCACAAAAGACAGAAGGAGTAAAATTCAGATTCTCGACACTTCTACTTAAAATAATGGATAACACCCAGTGCAAAAATAAAGGTTAGTTTCCTAGGGAAGTGTAAATAGTTGGATTGAATTAGCATGAAGAACAGTCCAGGAGTTGTTTCAGAGGAACATTTTGCTCTTTGTTTGTGTTATAAAAATATAGTTCTCAGAAGCATGAATAAATGAGAGCAAATTACAAAGCCATAACCTAATCAAAAGGTTCAGAAGACATCATAAACCTCAAGCTCAAAGTATTCTTAACATTTAATGTGAGATTAGATTGTAGCCTTTTATTTGCTCCCTGCTAACTGCACGATGTTAACCCTCACCCTGCTAGCATATTTAGGGAAACTTCAGTCTCTCGGGGTTAACTGGTTCTGCTCATTGTCTATAATAATGAAAATAACTGGTTACAGTTAATTTATACAGGCACTTGAAAGTCAGCATAAATAACATGAACTGAATGTTCTCTTCCTGTGTTGTACCATTCCATCTGAAATGTTGCAAATAAAAATATCAGTGCCTGGCTTTAGTTCTAAACCTGCCACTCCAATCTCTAATTGCCTTTTTAAAAAATTCAATTTCTTTACCAACCATTTTCATGTACATTTTTTCACCTTCCTCTCTGCTCTCACAATCCATATTGCCATGGACCACGCTGATGGTACCTGCGAGGGTGACCCAACTTGAAACATCAGTTTGTGGTGGTGTACATTTTTTTGGAGTCATGTAAAACCCTAGTGAGGAACCAGTCCAGTCATTGTATAGACAACAACTAAGGAATATTTATTAACTTAAAAGAAAATAAAAATACACCACAAAAAATATGGCATTGGAGTGTGTTGACTTGTTGCGAGCTGTGCCCAGCATACCCTCTAATTCTATCTTTAACTCTCGTTCTATGCTTCTAAAACTCTATTCTCACTCTTTTAAACTCTCCTGCAGCCATCAGACTTTTGAATGGACCTACCTCGTATTAAGTTAATCTTTCTCTACACACAAGCTCTGACTGTAACACGACATTCTGCACCCTCTCCTTTCCTTCTCGATATACGGTATGTTTTGTTTCACATGCAAGAAACACTTTTCACTGTATACTGATACATGTGACAATATTAATAAATCAAATCAACTTTAAGACACTTACGTACATGAATAACTAAGCACAGACATAGTTCATGTAGAAATTACCGTTTGTTGCTAAATATATCTACAATCCCTGAACTCACTAAACCTTCCCATTCCCAAACAACATCCAAATTAAATAAATCTATCACCGGAATTCTACTGCCCCGCCCACCACGGAATTGGAGTGGGCAAGGAGTGGACAATGGAAATGCCTATTGATCTGGGGTGGGTTTTTCCGACCTCGCTTGAGCGAGGCTGTAAAATCCTGCCCACTACGTCAAATCCAGTGTATACCATACAATATAGGGCTGCCGGTAAAATCTGGAAAACGTCTTCTCCTGGTCCAGCAAATATATTTAAACTGCCTTTACAAAGGTTTCCTGCAAAAACTTGGATGTAACACTATATCCACCGGAATTCTACTGCCCCATGCACCACAGGAATTGGAGCGGGTGGAGGGCACCAATGGGAAGGTCTGTTGACCCTGGGCATTATTTTCCGGTTTTGGGTTGAGCGCGGCCGTAAATTTCCACCCATCACCTTTGAGAAGTAAAAGATGTAACATGACCCCTTGGCTGTAAAATGGGTCCTTGCCCAGTGGATGTGAGTTGTGAACTGGCTTCTGTCTCCTTCTGAGGGAGTTAACAATTATACTATTTCCCCCTTTGTTATTTCAAACTCGAGCTTGTTATTTCAAATTGTCTACATGCCTCAAATTCTTTCCTTTTGTGGAACTTAACATTTCTACAGCTCTGTAATCATCCAGTCATTTAGGTAAACTGTATCTGCCTGTGCTACTTAACATTTCTATAGCTGTCGTCTAAGTAATCTGTTTCTAGCCACAGACCAATTCACACCTGATGATCTTTAGATGTTCTCATGCCTTTAGAATGCCCTGATCATTTCCAGAGGCTTATCTGCCTCTGGAAATTATGGCTGTTACTGTTGCTAGGTGGATTTCTACTTTTCAGACCTTTTTAAATTCTTGTTACTGTTGCTGCTAGACAAATGCTTGCCAATGTTGAAGGCCAGATTGTTGGATAATTACTTTGAATGAATGTAATCTACCAGAACGGAAAGGATTAATTGGGGTAACAGTAGAATGTGATGCAGTTTACGACTGTAATAGTGTCAGTACTAGGTTTGATACTTATATCATTGTAACTGTGAAATTATAACTTTTCATTTAATAGACATAATAACGCTGTTCTAAACCAAACTATTTTTAAATAACTAATCAACGTCTGAGACATTTGGGCAAATAGTGTTATGTAGGCGTCATGTCTGTGGGAACATGGTGTACAAATGCAACAATTTTTATCTTACATTGAGTTGTGTGGGGACAAGAGGAAGATTTGTGCTCTCCTGATGCAATACAGGTCTTAAGGCTTGCTGTTTTTCAGTTTGTGCTGACCTATGCTGACCACCCCAACTCCTCCGCCCCTTAAAGACACTTTAAGACTTGATTACCTGTAAAGACTCGCATTCCAACCATTATTTTGTAAATTGAGTTTGTGTCTTTATATGCCCTGTTTGTGAACAGAACTCCCACTCGCCTGACGAAGGGGCAGCGCTCCGAAAGCTAGTGGATTTTGCTACCAAATAAACCTGTTGGACTTTAACCTGGTGTTGTGAGACTTCTTACTGTGCAGTCTTAGTATACAGAGTAGACAATTTAGGACTAAGATGAGGAAAAATATTTCACTTAAAGGGTAGTGAACGTTTGGAATTCTCTGCCACAGAAAACTTTGGAAGTCAAGTCACTGAGTGTATTCATGAAAGAAATAGATTACTTTTCGATTTTAATGGCATCAAGGGATATAGGAAGGAAGTGGGAATATGCCATTGAGATAGAGGATCAGCCATGATCATATTGAATGGCGAAGCAGACTCAAAGAGACAAATGGCCTACTTCTGCTACTAGTATATATGTTGCTGTGTTTTTATGTTCTTGTGGCTCAGTGACCTTGGCATTTAACAAGAGAAAAGCTATTGTAAGCCATGATTACAATGAAAAACCGAGATGGAATTGGAAAGCGCAGAAAACCTCACAACGCACAGTCTGTTCAAAAATTGGCTTCAAGAATGATTCATCTATCCTATGCCTTCATCTTCAATGATTTCTCAGATGGCTTGAAGGTGGTTGCAGCAATGTATTACTTGATATATCCACAGCAATAATGCAAGTCTGCATATTGCCTACTATAGAGTCAAGTTTATTGAAGTTGATGCGAGCATCCGGGAATGTTTTTGAGTTACCATGGAAATAAGCAACGGCTAATGGAGACTTCACCTGAAAAATAATTGTTTACAGACTGCTATCATCCACCGAGCAAAGTGATCTCAATTCACTTCCCAAGTGAGGCTACAAAGAGGCAATACTTTTACCAGTCACACTTCTCAGATAAATCACACATCATTCATCTATTTGTAGCACAATTTTTACATTTTCTTCATCATTTATTTCAAGCATTTTACTCAGGGTATAATGTATCACAGAATGCGTTGAACTGAAACTCTTGGGGCTGGTGCTTGAGGAAGGGGGAATAGGTGCAGGGAAGTAAGAGAGAGAGCAAGAGAGAGGATGTGAAAGAGGGAGAAAGAGAGCAAGAAGGAAAAGAGAGTGAGAGATGAATGTTGTTGCTCCCATGCAGGTTGGCTGTTTCCAGAATGTTCTGTCTGAGTCCATTTCCATGTGATTCTATACGTCACACCATGGGTGGTGCTGTTCACCAATTCCATGTTAACTCTTGCTTTGCTGATCATCTTTACATTATAATGGCATGCACACAATATCACAACAGCACCTTCCACAACCTCACTGTCCCCTGACACCCCAACTTCCTCAAGAACAGAGTTGACCCAACCTCACCACCCTACCTACATGCTAATCACCTGCCATCCTTTCATACTACCAATCTACCACCCTACCCACTTGTGACCTTACCCATCTGTTACCTTACCCTCCTACCACCTTGTTCACTTGTCACTCTACCCACTTGTCACTGTACATACCTATCACCTTTCGCAGCTGCCACCCCACCCCCTTAACCAGTAACCAAACCCACTCAGCTCCCTTATCCACCTGCACATTCACCCACTCACGCAGATATGCACTAAAAGACTGAAAATCTTAAAATACTCAATAAATATTTGCGAAGCAAGGTGGCACAGATTAGGTGGATTAACCATGATAAATGCACAGGATTATAGGGATAAGGCAAGGATGGGGAGTCTGGGTAAGGTGCTCTTTTGGAGAGTCAGTGCAAACTCGATGGGCTAAATGGCCTCCTTCTGCACTGTAGGGAGTCTGTGGATTCTTCTATAAAACATTTAAATACTCAAGCTTTTCAGAGTTGGTGAACACTCATCAGAATACGCCAGCTAGTGCCCTAAAAAGGCCATGGCATGTCCTCCCCCAACAAGCCAGGACAATGAGGAAGCAGTTGGAGTGAACGTAACCTCCACATTTCTGAGGATGCCGGGATTGCAAATCTGGGCAGAAATGCAGATCTCTGACGATGCACAGGCAAGTAGGAAGACAATGTCAACCTGACGGTGATTATTGCTCCTCAAACCATTCGGACTAATGACTCCTTGCAGGCATATAATTCCATCAATATAAGTTATGGTCTAGCATCTTGCCCAAGTGTTTTGTACAAATTGTTTACTATTGCGGGCTCAGGTTCCATTCCACGCTAGATATCCTGACCAGTTATCGGTATTGTTGAACTTAAAGCAAAAATGCAGAACTCCATGCGAATATACACATCTCCCACTTTACTGGACATGACAAATGTAAATCTAGATCACTTCTTCTCTCCTAAATACAAAAGAAATTTGAAGCACCCAACTCCTGACCTTGGCAGCGAATAGGCCCAAGCAATTTTAACTGAATAACTTTTAGGTCTTATTTTGCATGTCATCTTACAGTTGTCCACCTGAAATGGGTGAGAAGTTGCAGCTGGCGATGAGCAGGATTGGAAGTCAGATGGAATTTACTCTCCTTAAGGAATTATTTCTACCCACCCCTTACTACCATGCAAATAAACTTAGTGTCAGTTGACCTCCTCCTTCCTGTTCCGCTTTATGTGTAAGCAAACGAATCATTATTCATCCAGGAACTGATAGTTGGCAACTGCTAATCACATTAATGTAATCCTGCGAAAGTCCTTCCTCCATGAACACACAGTGTGCAGGAAGCTGGAATGCAGTTAATCAAATAACATAGACCCACAGCAGGGGTCTGCATGATGAAGGAACATTATAAAAAGGCTATAAAATACCGGTAATGGATCTGAGCAATCCATTTTTGGAATTAATGGTAATTCTTCATTTAACCAAGGTGCAGCACAAGCGTGGAGGTTAATACTGTATATTATACAGAATAAGATACTACAAATGACATTTTGAATATACCACAGTATGTTGAAAAAACTAGCCTGATCCTTTTTTCAATCTATCAGACCGGTTTATTCAGTGCAAGCCAACATGTGTACCCTTACGAATAAAGGAAGTGGGGGCATATTTAACAGAAGCAATTATTCAGCGTATTCATAAATCTGATTTTATGCAAAGTTAACTGACACCACCACAATTCCAGGCAATTATCAGAGGATGTAAGCTTCATACAACAAAATGATATGCAGTAGACCTGAGTGAAGCCTAAATGAATAACATATGACTGAAAGTGCTAACTAATTCACTGTTGCAGTTGCATGGCTTGTGGGACTCAATTATATGAGGGTCTAGATTCCAAGCCCTCACTGAAAAGTCAGGGCAAAGCCCACCGAGGGGAACTCCAGCTGCCTCACAGTTATTTCATGGTCAATTCTCCACCCTTCTGGATCAGAAAACCCCATCTCAGTGAGCTGCCAGCTTATCATAGGCAGGCAGCTCTCCAGCACTTGGAAACAGGGGGGTGCAATTCTAGATCAAGAATTGGGTAACTTTTTGGAGGCCACGCCGGGTCCCAAGTTGGTGGGGGTTTTGAGAGCCTTGGGGGAGGGGTAATACATTTTTGAGGGGCCCGTTAAAGAGGGGCACACTCTGCCCACCACTAGCTCATTCAGGAAAACCTACCAGGATTGGTCACTTGGTGTGTGGAATTTTGTGCTCTCCCGCATAGTAAGCTTGGTACCACAACGACAGGATGATTACAGGTCAGGACCCTGCTGCCTTCCTGCCTACACCTTGATTACATACATGATGGAAAGGCCTGTGGATGGCCTTCATACAACAAAATGATATGCAGTAGACCTGAGTGAAGTCTGAATGAATAACATGTGACTGAAAGTGTTAACTAATTCACTGTTGCAGTTGCATGACTTGTGGGACTCAATTATATGAGGGCCTTTCAATGCCTACTTAAGGCCCTCATCCCATCATCTCTAGAATAAACCCAGCTGTGGACTTGGGGCTCCCCAGTTGGGGGGGGGGCATGATAAGCAAATCCGTGTGGGGGTTGCTTGTGGGACCTGGGGTGTCCTCATTCTCCAGCACACAGTGCCTGATTAAAAGGACTGGGGGGGTGGCGGGGTGGGGTGGGGGGGGGGGGGGGGGGGGGGGGAAGGGGTTGAGTGGGTGGGGGGTGCATGCTGCTATTGAGAGTCACTCCCTGCACTTTCTGCACAACCTGCTCCCTGAAAGGAGAATCTTGGTCAGTTTCTTTTTGAGTTCAAAGCTCCAAGGAGAATTGAAGCCTCAGTGGCCGGTGTCCCTTTACCAGATTTCCTTTATTTAAAAAACTCTATTCCACTCCTAGAGTGCTTCAGGCACACAGTCGGAATCCGGAGAGCCAGAAGACCTGACGCTCCCGTTTTTATATACAGGTGAGGTTCCCTGATTGGGCAGGCAGTTATGACCTCAATCTGGGAGATCATATTCCAAGAGGCCAAACTCATGTGCCTCGCGGAAGTAATTACACTTCCTACTCTCCCTAGTGACCTCCACCTTCCCCCCACCACTTCCACCATCATTCAGCGACGTTCCTGGGCCTTGGGTAGGTGTGAATGGATAGGGAAATCACAAGCTACATATTGTGAATATCTCTACAAATGCTCTACTGTCTATGAGCTAATAACCCATGGGATTAGACCTCACAGATCAATGAAAACTGATGTCTGTGTCATACCAGCAGCAGCCACCATCTCCCTGGTGGCACTGCCATTCAAAAGAGATACTGGCCTTCAAGTGGTCATCAGCTTTTGTTGCGCATGATTTCTGCCCCTGCAGTATTTGATCTTGGGGGAAGGCATGCCACTGGCCCATCAAGTCCCTGGCTGACACATGATGTGGCGAGCCTTCCCTAAAAGAGGCTCTCCAACTAGTGGATGAGATCTCCTTGTCGCCTCAGGTGTGGGCCTCTCCCACGGCCAGTTAAATCCTGGCAGTGATGGGATGAGGTCCTTAAATGGGCATCAATTGTCCACTTAACAGTTTCAACTGGTCAGCAAATTTTCTTTATACACATTCCAATCAATGGTGGGAGTAGACTTCCTAGGTAGTGGAGGGGACGTGCAAACCTGAAGCATTGTTCAAAGCCAGGTTAGAGGTAATGAAGAATGAATAAACCTATGATCGTCTGAATGAATTTCTCATCTGCATTCACCTCGCAATCTCAGCCAGAACAGTAATTGGGTTCCCCTAGGAAACTTTGAACTCGAAAAAGAAAAGAAAATAACCAAGAATCTCCATTGTGATTGCTATCCGTAAGCAGACCTACAACGGGATCAGACTGGACATTAAAGCGGTCTGCAAATACATCAGGAAATTACGTAAGTACATAGTGCAGTTTGAAACTGCGGCAGGTACAAACTCACTTTCAGTTGCAATGACTGTCCAGCTCCGTGAGAAATTGCTGTTACGATCACTTTAATTTGAAGTTTCTCTAATCCAAATGACTTGCTGGCTTCTCAGCCTTTTCAATCCATGTACTTGACTAGAACAGACAGTATCTTTTCCAAAGAGGCTTGCAATTCTCATGCTACATCTTGAGCTAAAATTCATGCCATTCAGAATGTGATTCAGAAGAATTAGTCAGTATGCAGAGGAGTTTATTGACAACAGGCATCAGTTTTCATTGATCTGTGAGGTGTAATCCCATGGGGTCTTTAGCCCATAGACAATACAGCATCTATAGACATGTTCATAATATGTAGCTTGTGATTTTCTTTCCTGTTCACAGAGCGAGTTAAAAGATTTAATTTTTAAAAATTAGATCTAGCTTTCTAAATTTATAATTTTGACCTCATGTTGATTCACATCCTTTCAAACATTCTTCACAGCTGCATGATTCATGTACGCACCATCACACCCACTATGAGCTGCTTGTAGGCATTTAGGTATAACTGCACATCATTCTGACAATTAAAACCTTGCACTTCTTAAATCAGTTTGCAGGAGAGGACAGCCTATCGGAGACAGAGAAAATAAACATGAGGAGGATCCCAGATCGTTTTCTCAAACCCAATATATAAAAAAAACTGCTGACCTACAAATCCTGGCTTGGAATATCATAGAGGTTGCTGGTCATGGAAAAGTGGGATGTCCACTAACTCAGAGCTTGCAACAACTTCAGAGGAACATAGGAACATAAGAATTTTGAGCAGAAGTAGGCAAATTCAGCTCTTCAAGCCAGCTCTGCCATTCAATCAGATCATGGCTGATTTATTTCTGGTCTCAAATCCACCGCACTACCTGTTGTCTATATCCTTTTAACCCATTTTTAAATATCAGAAATATATCTATCTCCTTCTTGAACGATTTAATGATACAGACTCCACCGCACTATGGGGCAGCAAGTTCCACAAATTCACCACCCTCTGTGAGAAGGAGTTCCTCATCTCAGTTCCTTCAGTTCTTCCTAGTTTCTCTCTCATTGGCAACAAAACATTTCCACATCACTTTATGGTGTCATTCCTTGTAATGAAAGCTATGCAAAAACGTCCCATGAGAGCACTGTAACTGTCCTTCACCTGCTCAATGTACACCAGAACACTCCTAACCTCGTGCGAACGCCATTGGGCATTCCAGCCCATTAACACCTCAACACCCACTCTATCTCTCTATCTACGTGTTGTTATAATGATGTGAAGGCACCAGTCACTCATAAGGGATGAAGTAAATAGTTCCAAGTTCTTTTATTTAGTTGAGGCATATGAGAACAGATATCCATGGATAGAAAGTTTATAATAGGAAGCCAACTCAGGAACAAGATTACCGTAAAGGATTCTGCAACTTTGGAGTGCTGAAGATTCTGCCGCAGTTTCTGTGCTGACCTCCAGTTCTGAAGAAAACAAGCTTTTTGGCTGGGACAGAAGTATGGGTGTCAATTGTTATTCAACCTGGGAAGGTACCAGCTCTTTAACATTGTGACCCTCTATGGACTCTACCCTGGACTTAGGCAAATAATTCTCTATGGAAGCCTCTTCATGGACAAAAGAAGATAAAGTAGACAATACATTGGTAGATTCAGCAGAACTAGGATCTGAATGCTGCTCAACCATCAAAAACAAAGCTGATCTTCTGAAAGAACAAGAGTGTTTATTAGGTGCATCCATCAATTGGAGTGGTTGTCTAGGAGAATCTCCAAGAGATCACCCAGTAGTACAACGGATTTGTCCTCATCACTCTCTAGGAAGATCCAATTCAGGTCCAGCAGGTCTTCATGGGGATGGTCACCTTCTGCTGCAGTGTCTTCTGTAGCTGCTACCTCTGGTCTTACTTTGTGAAGATGTGAGTGATTCATAATTTCCATGTCTGCCCTGGGTCTAATGGATGGTGTCTCTCTGAAAGAAAAGGACTTACTGCTGAGCGTATAAACATCCTT